>NW_026921649.1:0-101461 GCF_032062105.1 Saccostrea cuccullata | reverse complement strand
ATAATTCATATTAAATTTCAACAATTATTATATGAAATTCCGATGTTATGTTGCTATTTTCGACACGTATACATGTAATAACACGCTGAATATATGGATTGGGAATTCATAATTACTGTAAAACTAGAACAAAATTGCAGAGCAACTGCGGAGGCTTAGTGGGATATGAAGAACTGTCTATGAATTCTTAATAACTTCCAACATTTACGTTATCTGTGGAAAAAATGGGATTCTGTTAATACACTGAAGGGCTTAGAAGTAATCACTGTACTAATTTTCAGATGTCTAGAAAATAGTTCAAGGTTATTAAACGACAATAAAGCAATCACATTTTTTATGTAATGATCAGAAGTAAAATATAGAATACCCATTGAGACCAGAGGAAAAATGAAAGAAAATTGAAAATGGTAAATTATTTGCTACTGATCAACGTATAACCTGCTGCTGATTTATGATATTTAATCATAGCTTTACTCGTCGGAATCCACCGAGTATAATGTGATTGTTGCGGCGCGTCCGTGTAACTGTTCGTCTTTAAACAGTTTTCGAGTGAGCTTTTCTGATCAAAATTTGTCCGTTGTCTGACGTTGTTGTTGTTGTCGTCGTTGTTGTTGTAAACTTTTCACATTTTCGATTTCTTCTCAAGAACCACTGGGCCAATTTCAACCAAACTTGGTACAAAGTATCCTTAGGTAAAGGGGATTCAAGTTTGTTCAAATGAAGGGCCAAGCCCTTATTCAAGGGGAGATAATTAAGAAATTATGAAAATTTGATGGTATGTGTTAAAAATCTTCCTCTCAAGAACCACAGTACCAGGAAAGATGAAACTTATAGGGAAGCAGCCTCAGGTAGTGTAGATTCAAGTTTATTCAAATCAAGACCCCCGGGGGTTGGGCGGGGCCACATGGCCGATCAAAGTTTTACAAAGAAATATATAGGAAAATTCTTTAAAAATCTTCTTCTCAAGAACCACTGTGTCAGGAAAGATGAAACTTGTAGGGAAGCATCCTCAGGTAGTGTAGATTCAAGATTACATCATGACCCCCGGGGGAAGGGCGGGGCCACAATTGCCGATCAAAGTTTTACAAAGAAATATTTAGGAAAATTCTTTAAAAATCTTCTTCTCAGGAACCACTGTGCCCAGGAAAGATGAAACATATAGGGAAACATCCTCAGGTAGTGTAGATTCAAATTTGTTCAAATCACAACCCCGGGGGTAGGGCGTAGCCACCATTGCAGATCAAAATTTTACATAGAAATATATAGGAAAATTCTTTAAAAATCTTCTTCTCCAGAATAGCAGAGGCATGAATAATCATATTTATATGGAAGCATCTTCTGGTAGTGGACATTCAATTTTGTTCAAATCATGACCCCTAGGGGTAGGGCGGGGCCACAACATGGAATCCAAGTTTTACATAGAAACATGTAGAGAAAATCTTTAAAATTGTTCTTTTCAAGAATAGCAAAGCCATGATTAGTCCTGTTCATATAAAAGCATTCTCAGGTAGTGTAGATTCAATTTTGTTCAAGTCATGACCCCTGGGGGCATAGGGCGGGGCCACAATGTAAGTTCAAATGTAAAGGGCAATAAAGTCACAGGTATAGTCAAAGATATATGCAAGTGAAGATTCAAGTTTGTTCAAATCATATCCTCTCCATTTTAAGGATTGGTTGGGACCACTATTGGGTTTAAACTTTTCAATAATAAACTGATTTCTGCTTTTTTTTCCCAGCCACATTGCCCAGGTGAGCGATGTGGCCCATGAGCCTCTTGTTTAAATTGCTACTTAACAACAGGTATCAGTTTTACATTTCATGAATACTATTGTCTTGGATATAAATATTTTGAAAAAATCTGTAAATTTCTTTCATAACAATATTCTTTCTCCTCCTAAGGCCTCTGTTTTCGGTCATCAAAAGCTCAACAATTTTGTCAATGCGGTACCTAAGCTTCGGTAATTTACTAATCAAAAAGAAGCTGCAACTCGGTAGAATGGTCAGGTGGAAGCTATTCTGAAAATTAATGTTAAACATATCACATGATATAAACCCATTATAATAAGATCTTACCGTTCTTTTGGGAATCATAGAAAAAGTAATTTTGTAAAGAGATTGAAAATAATCAGTGATCAATTTTTCTTATCAAAACCATCGATGGCGTTTGTAACTTATGGGAAATTAGTTTTCGAGACCAGGCTTTTAATACTCCCTTTTTTACTTGTATTTTAAAAAAAATAATGCTTGTCCTATTTCTCATCATGCTGGTTTCATTACAAGAATCGCAGGCTGCTTTCTCGTAGTTAACACTTAACAAGACCACAAAAAGATTCTTATCAAGTTACTTCCAGTCACATAATGGTGTTAATGACAAATCTGAACAAAGTCGCCTTCTCTATATATGGACCAGAACACGACCATAAAAAGACCTTTATCAAATCACTTCCAATTACACGACAATACTGATGTTCGAATGACAGAAATGGACATTACCCATCTCTTCTAGACCTCCTTCCAATTACTCGCTGTTTACTCATTAAGTGATTGTATTTAGGGGACATTTAACTGGCAGAAGTACTTGAAATTTCCATCAAGACTTCTCATTGAAAATGTCACGTTCCATCGTAGCTCCGGAGATTCCGGTAATCGGTTAATTAATCTTGCAGCTTAATTAGAAACTCCTTGTACCTCTTCGTTTTGTTGCGAGTAAATAAATATTGAATGCATGAACGAAAACAGTACAATAATGTTTTGTAATTTTAATTAACTGTGAAAAGAGGCACTTTTTTATGTGAGCAAACTAATTGTCACTGTTTTATTATAAAACATTAGCATTTAAGATTTTCACTGTAAGTCATTTAAATTGAATAAAAATCATACTTGAGGAGTTGGGAAACAAAAAAAAAGTTTATGTATGATTCATGTTAAATTGAATATGAAATTCAATAATAGAAAATTATATTAACCACAAAATAAAGGGGGAAAATGTTTATAAAAACGAATTCTAAAACAGTCAACTAAATATATGACATATTTAGCGAGGCGCAAATTTAGAGACTTGACATGAAAAATCGGTAATCAATTTAAGCAAAACTGTTCTGCTACTTCATGATGCCTTGTTAAAAAAAAAACAGGTATTCTCCAAAGCGATATTTATTTTTAACGATAATTTTAGCAATCTCAACTAACAAATTTAATTGCTTCTTTCATGACAAAAGTATTTATAATACATCCTTCACTTCTAAATTGTCTGTTTTTTGTTTGATATCCAAAAGCACCATAAGCGAATTTTGTCTTTTTGAACCTGAAGATAAACTCAAATTCAGTACCAATTTCAATCACTTATTTAAGAATTTACATATTCTATTAATGTACATCAGAAGTTTAGAGAGAATGACATCTGCAGAAACTTAACTGCATCACTGTAAAACAATACGTAAGGTCATGGAAAAATATTAACGCTTTAGCTCTTCGATGAACGGTGTACATTTCTAGTTACTCAATTTTCTGTGAAATTCTGCAAATGCTACTCCTCCTACAGTTTTGGTCTGATTTCAAAATAACTTGGCACACAAGTAGACATTAAAACAATGGCTTAATTTAATTTTAAAGCCTCCCTTCATAGAAAATTACAAAATGGTAGATGTGCATTATATTTTATTCCACATGAAAGTACAGGAAACCAGACTAGAGATTTCAATTTTATTAAGGAGAATATTTCAGGTTAAATCTTATGTCCAGGCAGTTCAATATCTTGTTTGATATATTTTTATAATTTATTCAATGTGTGCAAGAAATATTCAAATCACGTACACAATGGATGATGGGTAATTAATACTACAGTAAATACTCAGTTTGACTTGTTCGTTGCTATAACTGTATAATTATATCTAAAGTTGCCTGCATTGCGAAATTGATGAAAACACGTGACATCGTCACTTTCCTTCTTCAGATCCGCCTTCACACTGTCAGATAATCCAATAGCTAAAGTGATTTGGAACTTGAATAGTTTACAGATTGATCGAGGATGTACAGCCGAATAATTTTATTCCAGTATTTCTGAAACAAACATTTCAGTGATGAAAGAAATCATGTCACAGCAAGGTTGATGGAATACCAAAAAGAGTCATCGGGAACTTGAAGTCATTTAACTTCAACTCAGATGAATATTTTAGTGGGTATTAAAATGTGCAAAATTTCATGGAAGGTAGTCATTAAGTATTAAATATTATCTCACTCATAATAAGACACCACCACTCTGCCAGCAGAGAGCTGCTTTAAACAACTGAGCAGTTAAGGGGTCTTTTTCATGCCAGTACGTACGATTCCTTTTATAGCATGAGACGTTGGTTTATACGGTATCACCTATAGGTGGCAGAGGATAGTTCTGAATAAAGTACCGGTCAAAAAATAGGAAAAAAAAAAAAGAGAAACCTGAGGTTTAAAAGCATATGATAGGTAATTTTATAGCTAGAATATTTTATGGGTGCATTTGGAGGGAATTGGTGGCCTTGTATATTTTATTGAAATATGACACTTTAGCGTCACTACTACTGTATATGCACAGGGGCCTGTAACATACTGTATTTGATTTTACGTAATCACTATATATATACAAAAAAATTTGGGAAACAACGGGAACCATTTACACAAGGTTAATTTGAAATATTTCGTATTTCATAGAAAAAAGAATGTACTACAGCCAATTAAATTATAATTAGGAATCATACTACAATAAATATTCTTTAATAAAAGAGAAACCTCGTTACTTTTTATAGCGTTTAAGTTGGGTAATACTAACTCGATATCCCGTTGTGCGAGTCCATGTACTTCAAGTCGTCCACTAAAACGAGGCAAAATTCGCATATTTTTTCCAGTTTTGAAGTCTTTCCGGAGATGGAAAACACACAGTAAAGATCCAGCGTTCACAAAAATCATCTTTTTCTTTTGTTAATTGCAATTAAAAGGTACAACATCTCCGATTTGAATAAATAAGGTAGCTTTTTTCGTTCACAGAGAGGCTCGAGCCCAGAACAGACGACATTTTGGAAAAACCCATGATATCATAGGTAAAAAGCGGAGAGTGATTGGTCAGATCTGTTCTAGAAAAGCACTATTGACCAATCACATCTCGCGTTAAATATTGGATGCAATGTTTAGCGAATTTGGTGGACTACTTAAACTACATCACTTGCATGATAGGATATCGGATCTGCAAAACACGACTTATACGATTCTTAAATGACCGCGATGGTATATTTATTAAAGAGTGATTATTACTGAATGATCCCAGACGTTATTTCACTAACTGCAACGTATTTTAAAAAATGAAAACACG
Source organism: Saccostrea cuccullata (assembly GCF_032062105.1). NCBI lineage: Eukaryota > Metazoa > Mollusca > Bivalvia > Ostreida > Ostreidae > Saccostrea > Saccostrea cuccullata. The sequence continues at coordinate 96,123 of NW_026921649.1, read as the reverse complement.
AGTTATTTCCGAGATCGACCCTGTGTAAATTCGAGCTGACGTTGTTTCCCTTTCTCTTTTTGTATACATATAGTGATTACGTAAAATCAAATACAGTATGTTACAGGCCCCTGTGTGTATATGGGATATGGACTAGAAATACGAAACTAAGCTCAAAACTCACTCTACCGGTATTTCACCAGAAAAGCGGGGTGGGTTCATAGGATGAATTGTAGCTTGAAAACGAGGTGGTTGAGCCATTATCTCTTGCTGTTCATTGGTATGTACAAATGTTATTCTGCAATTTGTGTGGTAGCTTAGGTCATGAGCACGGACCTGGAAGCAGTTGCGGCTGCGGCGAAATAGTGAAAATAGGCTTGATTCACATGAAATTTTGAGATTGTCCCTGTGTCATCTTTAGGGCTCATTGTGTAAGTTGTACATGATTTATTCCTAAAAGCTTCAAATTCCTCAAGGGACTACATCATACTATTATTATATGTTGAAGGAATTTAAAATTTTTCAATGCACATTTTAAAAGCAGCTCAAAATTAAGTAAACCGTCAGTCAAACGTTTTGATTGCAAAAACAACTATCCTCTGCCACCTAAAGACCGGTCTCCACCTCCTACAGTGGAATTCAAACCCGCGACATGAGGATCAACTTATCCCGCGACTGAAGAGTTATGCTCTTAACTGCCTCACGTGTGAAGTTTTTAACAGTACCGCATGGACGTTGTAAAAAAAGTCATGTCCGTGTTTTACCCTTTAAAAAAATTTAATTTTTTTTCCCGCGAGATCGATCGAGACGCATATTATTGTTATAATCTACATTTTTATTTATCAAATTACCAATAAGTTTCTTTATAAACAATTTTTCCATATAGTTTGTAGAACAGCTCATTTTAGACAAAAAATGGTTTGGGTATTTAAACACATGCATCCATTGTCATCTATAGATAGCAGTAAGTTTTAAGTTTTACATAAATCTAGGCATAATGTTCAACATAAGTTTATATATAATAGCTTTCCTCCTGCAATTATTGTTCCTTTAAGGAAAATATACTGAGTAGTTTATGTCGCATTACATATCTGCTATACCAGAAAGAGAGGACAATGTACTGTCAACCGCAGTAAAGAAAACGTAATACCACAAGATACATGCAAAACGTAAATGTAGTTACTTTTTTTTTAAATCGATGTCATGATTATATCATTCATGATTTAGTAGTATAGAAATAAAGAACACAAGAACTATTATAATTATTATTGTCTAGTAACATTTCGTCATAGGCGTGGTCTAACAATTATGAAAGAAAAATACTGTATAGCTATATGACTCATGTTTGTCCCAAAGCGAATGACCTCGGCATTATTCATTCCAACATGGAGTACTATCGTCAGTTGGTAAAAAAAAATATTTTTATCACTTGACAAACTAAAAAAAATTTTTTTAGCAAACCTATAAACATTGAAAATGAAATTTACTAACCAGATTATATTAGACTTACATGGTCTTTTATCTGTAGTTTATAAATGGTTTTCTCTGCTAAATGCTTCATCACGCTTATCATGTGCCTATTATGACGTAACGCTTGTGTTTGTGAGTAAATTATAGATTTACATACCTGATTATTAGTTACATCCGCCTTTAGCCAGGTATGAAATTTACTAACCAGGTATCATCCCATACCTTGTCACTAAATGACTATGTAACGAATTTACCCCACCGATGAAACAATTACCTTTTATCTGTAGTTTATAAATGGTTTTCTCTGCTAAATGCTTCATCACGCTTATCATGTGCCTATTAAGACGTAACGTTTGTGTTTGTGACGTAATACATGGATTTACAACTGACCGGGTATAGAATCCACTGCCTTCACACAGCCTTCAACCAATCGTAAGCCTGGATTTCAAAGAAAAATCAACAGAGGTGCGTTTCAACAGCGTATCGTAAGCCAGGATTTCACGGAAAAATTGACAGAGGTGGGGTAATATTTGTTTTAGTCCTTGAGGTGGGATTAACGCCTTCACAACTGATTAAAGATCTTTTCTTTTTTTATGCTAACGCCATGAAATGATGGCGATATAAATATGTGTGTTCCTTGCTGACCGCCGGTAACTGTTTCTATAACAGTGTATGGCTGGAGCAAGAACCCCTGCATTACTAGTCAGGTGCTCTACCGACTGTGCTATCAAGGCCGCTATCCACGACCCAAACCATAATTGCATTCCCCCTTCTTTTAGTGGTCTTCGCCCCTCAAAGACACAACCCAAGTTCTTATTTGCCCCTGGCAAGACTTTCACCTGCAAGTCCAGGGGATGGTCAACGGCTCCAAATCTGTAACAGGAAAGGAGAAAACTCAAAAGTATGATGGGACTCGGAATCGAACCCGGGGCCCCTACCTTCAAGTCAAGTGCTGAACTCCATCATTTCAGGTGATTGAGGAAAAAAAAGAAGCGAAATGAAAAGGTTTAAAAAGCCCATCATCTTTAAGCAGCATCAAAAAGTATAGATAAATGACAGTTTGAAAGTGGAACACGGCCACAACTCAAGATCAAATATATAGAACAAAGCGTTTAAAGCCATGATTAATTAAAAAAAATATAGCTTCTTTAATTAGGAAGTGTAGATTTAAGTGTGAATAAACAATGCCTCTTTTCTGGTGGTGGTGGTGGGGGGTGTCTACTTTGCGATCACATATATTTTATCTTTTCAATGCTAAACCAATTCTTGCCTTTTTTCCCAACCAATGGCGAGCGATGTGGCCATTTTTGATGACTGAGAAGTTAAGTTTAACATTTATATCAAGAGAGTTGATTGCCATAAGATGTAATTTTCAACTTGCCACCGATTTTTTCCTCTGATGAAGAAGACTTCTTGTATCTAGTCACGTTCGAGCTGTACAATTGTTCTCAAGAAACCAATTTTCGCGTGAGTTTATTGCCTTTTGACCTTAAAAGTCTTTTTGTTTTGACTTTAGTCTTTCGACTTACAGATGATTAACTTTAGACAGTTGTGTATGAATCTTTCATTCTCATGACTTACATTCCATGTTCGAGTTTCATATTCCAATTAACCGACTTTCATAAAAGTTTATTGCCCTACACTTCGAAAAATAGTAATTATTCAGACTTCCGGTCCCTTTTATTCATAGCTTGTGGACAATGAACTGATTTTGTGGATGCCTCAATGTACTGATGAGTTCGTTTTTTTTTCGAACGACTTATTTTAAAAAACAAAGATACTTTTCCAAGACTTTGAATTTCTGTTACGAAATATTTATGTCTTTTTCCAAATTGTGAATGTCATGGCCCCTGGGTTAGGGTTTCTGGTGTTAGGGCGGGGTTCTATTGATTATACAGTGAAATTGCATAAATTCTTTGAAAATGTTCTTTGCTCCTGGGCATTAAATGCTAATTAAACTAACCAAGTACAAAGTTATCATGAGCAAGAATGTTTCTTCCAAAATAGTGAATGTCATGGCCCCTGGGTCAGGGGTTCTGATGTGAGGGCGGGGCTCTATTGATTATAAAGTGAATTCGAAATTGCAAAAATTCTTTGAAAATCTTCTCTGCTCCTGTGTATTAAATAAACTAACCAAGTGCAAATTTATTATGAGCAAGAATGTCTCTACCAAAATTGTGAATGTCATGGCCCCTGGGTCAGGGGTTCTGGTGTTAGAGCGGGACTCTATTGATTATATAGTGTAAATACGTTGAATTAAAAAAAAAAATCTTCTCTGCTCCTGGGCATTATAATACTAATCAAGAATATAGTTATGTTGAATTTCAGGGCCCCTGGATCAGGGGCGGGAATCTAATGAAATGCATGAATTCTTTGAAAATCTTTTCCTTTGCTCCTGTTTCATATGCCATTGATCTAATTACATATTTCTGATAAAGAAAGGTGCCCCTTTCAAATGGTTCAAGGACCCCTTTCAAATGCTCTTTTTGGTATTAATTAACCATTTATGATAAAAGAAAATTTATGATAAAATTTCGAAATATGTGGCCGCAGGGTCAGTGGTTCTTATGAGGTGGGGTGCACAACTGGTGGTTATAAAGTGGAAATGCATTTTTTCTTTGTTACTCTGATCTACCTCAGGGTCTGGATATTAAGTAACCAAAGTAAGCATTCAATTGTGAATTTGGAAAGTTCAATTGCTGGAAAGTTGATTCACGATACTCAAGTGACCTATAAGGCCCATGGGCCTCTTGTTCCTTATAACTTTTGATTGAGAAGAGATAGGGCTTTCATATATGGCATGTACATTACCTGTGACAAGATATTTCCGAGCATGCTTTGATTTTTGACCACTTGACCTTGACCTGGCCTTACTTTAAGGTTAGATGACACGTTCCTCAAAACAATATACTAATTTATCCAAAGAATTTGTCGTTGAAGTAAACGTACTTCAAGTTTCCTTACAAAAATTAGGGTACCTTACCAGGCATTTGACCAAGTTACCATAGGGTCATATTTCTTATATAACCCTTATGGATAATCTTCTAATTGGCCAATAACACTATTTTTGGGGTACTTAAATTTAAAAAACATTTTGAAAACAATGTAGAAACCAGATGAGAATAACAAATATGAATAATTTTTTATAAAGTACGAAGAGATACAAACCATATATTTGAGGAACGTTTCGTCTGACCTTAAGAAATACTCAACTTCGGTGACAATTTCTGAATGACATATGATAGGGCGCTCATATTTGACACAATATGTCATTAAAAAAAATGACATTTCACCCACAGCGACACCGAAAGCGGGGGACCAAAATTCTTTGAATTTGCTGTTAAGGACAGATGATACAAACAAAAAATGGATGCCTGGATTGGTATACATGTTTTGGCCTAATTTCCTTGGAAATATGCAAATAATAAATTTCTAAGAAATAAAGAAATTGTAAACCTTCTGTGACGTACGACCCTTAAACCATTCTTATTATTCTAAACAAATATTTTTCTCTTTACATTCCATTTATTTGCAACTTTGAATTAAAAACTATGCGGTTATTCCTTTTAATTAAAACATGACCGAAGTTGTTATTTTCAAAATTTTTGACAAAAGTTTGTTTGTAAAATCTGGGTATCGCAAAAACTAATATAATTCAAATACGACCCAGCCTCCTCTCTTTTACGTATTAAAATAAATGGGTTATTAAATTATGTTTAGGTAATTTAAAATTTCAAAATCATGCAAAATAATTTTCGAATCGATAATGAAAATCTTTTTATTAACCTTGCAAATTAGAAATTAGAAATCAATAAATAGGAATTGTCCATGGCAAAACATTTGACATGGTATTTGGTAAAATGATGATAAAATATTGATCAAAAATACCTCCGGAGACATTATTGGCACTTCTTGTCTAAATATCTGCAGGGGTTCGATGTAGGATTTGTTTCCCTCATTTTGCAATGTTTATGATGTTTATGAAGCCTTTGAATCTATTCATGATTGTTAGTTATATTTTAATGATGGGAGGCAAACTTGTACAAGAGATATGCCGGTTAATGGTCGTTTGATGTAATGTGCAACGTTTAATAAGTAAAGGCTTTTTAATGCAAGTTTATGACATCCGATATAAGATTATTTTATCATGCAGCTGCTGCAGTTCTCGTTAACAGTTACCAAAGCTATTTTATTGTCATGCACATATCTGCTGACAGCGTTTTAGCTCTACTAGTCAGAGACTAGGAGAGTTTATCCGATATTATGGTGTCTGTAAAATACATTTCATTACGCTACACCTCCTACATGTTTGGTCTCATTTCAGTATTATAATAACTTGGCTGACAAGTAGAAAACACTAAAATACATATTAATCAAATGAATTGCTTTTTGGTTTCGATAAACGATGTTGCAATGGTTTCTAAAATAGACGATATGTGAAATACACTCAAAATACCACTTCCCGTACGGTTTTACTCTGATTTCAATATAATCTGGCACACAAGTTACGGTGTGTCAAACTTTGAAGTATTTCATCTTTTCCATATGTATTGTATATTTTTAATTTATATTTATTAATTCTGTAATTTTCCATTTGCATTGTATTTTTTTCCCATTTGTATTGCATTTTTTTTACCCATTTGTATTGCGTACTCTGTATTGGTTTAATTTTATTTGTATTCTACATTGTTCATCTTATGGTATGAAATTAAATCGATTGGATAGGGGGAGTAGTATAATTATGCATAGACCTGGGTATTGGCCAGAGATTTCGTATTGCGATATATTACGATATTTTTAACTGTAGTGCGACATGTATTGCAATATTTTGAACGTAATTTAAATGACATTTTCTTATTCTATTAAAATTAATTTCATAACTTTGACAAGTAAGCAAAAGAAAAAAAAATTCTTGATTTTATTGAATTTATGCTCTGAAATACACCAGTGTAACAGTTCCGTATTAAAAACGAAATTTTATGTTAATGAGGAGACATATTTTTATCAACTTTAGATAATATCAAAGTATAGGAAAAAACACATATTTGTTGAAAATCAAGATGGACCGAGAGTTATTTACAGTGCCATTATGTACTAAAAGAATCCTACATTTTTTCTTATAAATAAAAAAATAAATTTCATTTGTAAAACGTAATTGCACTACATGTATCACTGGTATATTCAAATTTAAAATAGATATATAAGAAACATAGCTGAAATATATTCTAAATCTGATACTGCTGAATATAACATTAAAGGTGCATGCAAAGACGCGGATTTGAAGTTAATATTTTCTCAAATTTTCCTTATAATATCACGACTTATGTATTGCAATAGCATTTCACACGAAACTAGAGGTACTGTGAGCGATGAGCTCACTAAATGATACCCCCGCCTCCATATAAATATAATGGCAATGTCCATGTTTTGCTGTGTCCGGGAAACCCAAAATATGTGTCGGATCAAAATGTAAAGTAGGAAGTGCACAATGGCAATAAGTAATAAAAATTTTGTGAAAGTTTCATCAAATTTAATTTAGTGGTATGAGAGGAGTTGTGGATAAGAGATGGGTACCCCAAAGCGTAACAGACGAACGGAATTAACGATTACTATATACCCTCCCGCTTTTCAAGCGGGGGGTATAAATATATTAGAAATCTTATTTCATCTATTGAAACTTCAAATTTTTGGACGGGTTTGATTGACAAATCCTTGCACTTTCACAAATTTTAACTTTATTCTTAATACTTAAGAAAAGTAGCGATCTTGTTGAGTATTAATGAAAAAATATAAAAATTACAATCCAGAAAATTCAGAGTAGAAATGTTCGAAAGTAAAACATACATACAGTATATTGTCAGTCCGTGCAGTTGTGGTGCGCAGACTTTAACAATTGAACACACCCGGTGAATCGTAAACCTTAACAATAACAGAGATTATGCCCTGCTTACAAAAACTGGTGTGTTCAATTTGCTAAACTTTGTACACAACACTAAGCGCGGAATGACGATACTTGTGATGGGGTTTTGCTTTCGAACGTTTCTACTCTGAATATAATTATTTTTCTGGATTGAAGTTTTAATATTTTTCTTTAATACACAAAATTGCAAAGTTTCCTAAGTATTAAGAATAATACTAAGATTTGTGAAAGTTCTAGGATGTATCCACAGGGGCCTGTAACATACTGCATTTGATTTTACGTAATCACTATATGTATACAACAAGAAACATACGAGGGCTGTTCGAAAATTATTAAGACATCGTGTATATTTTGCTTTCTAATGAACGTCTTTCGGTGAAAATTTGCATATACGTTTGACATACATTAAGAATTCATAAAAGCAAAAAATATTTTACAAATATCAAATATTTTCTGTACAATGGTATATATATGCGTCATCAGTAGGGGTACCCGGAGCAGTCTTGAAATCAGATATTGAAAATATGTAACACCAACGTTCTTACTCTTCGTGGACCCATAATAAGATAGAAAATAATTCTGTTTATGTGTATAATTTTTCAGCTTTAATTCAAATTCATTTTGTGCAACTTTGATAGAATTTTGAACAGGAATACGGAGATCATAAAAAAATTAAGCGAGGTAGAGAAATCTGCTACGAACGAAAAAATGGATTTTGACGTCAAGGGCGGAGCAGCGAACATACCTAAAATTTTGTGTAACGCAATGTAAAGAACTCTTTTCCAGACACAATGACCTGGTAAAATAATAACTACGAGAAAAAAAATAATGTGTTAGGGTTTGTTATTTCATTGGTATACATTTTTTTCTTACAATTAATTCAACCAGAGTAAAATCAAAAGCTCCGGACGACCATCAGTTATTACGTACGGTATTAATATCGTTACGGTATTAATATCCTTGACCCGCGTTGCATAAATCGGCACTGCATGATTTTAAGTCATCTTTTCCCACAAATGAAAATATTACACTCGAGTAGCAACAGCATAAATCTTTAAGGAATAGTTTAAGAACAGAGACTGTTTGATTTTTGTACTGTTATATGTAATAACAAAGAAGGAAAAAAATTAAATGCTTTCCGATCGTTTTACATGCGAAACCATCCCTGGCTGACGTGACGTTAAAACGACGTATTGATGCTGCTCCGGGTCGATAGACATATGCATGTTTATTATTTCACTGAAACTTTTCTTATTATCGTAGGAATTAGGAATTTTGCATAAGTGTTTTATTCGTTCTTTATAAAATGTTGATGAATTTTCCTGAAATTATCTCTGTCCTTTATGGAGTAAATGTAATTGTCTCAATAATTTCCGAACAGCGTCAAAAATCGGCCGCAAACCAATTAATTGTTCCTAGCTTTTATGAAGCAACTAAAGACTGAAATGGTGATCTGTTTTAAAATATCTTATATTTATCTGTTAATATATATCCTCGTGACATTAAACGCTTGTGCACGACATTGCATGATTTTCTTAATTATATAGTGCATGTTCAGTATTACATGTATATATAAGCAAAGTACCCCTGGTCCTCTGCGTCAACAAACCGTGGGCCTGTATAATTAAGAGGCATTTACATTAAAAGTTTAAAACTAAAGTTTAATGTAATCTACAACTAGATATGCAGTGTAGTTTTAATCTAATAAAAACGCAACAAATATGTGGGGCTCCTTGCTCTCTCTTAGAGGAAAAAACTAAACTCCCTCTAGATCCGCCACTACATTTCTTCTCTTTCGGTTTCTTTGAGTTGAAGCGGGAAAATTCTTGGCACATTGTAAAACGTGCATTATCCTCGTCTGCTAAGGGCAAAATCTTGTAATATTCTATAGCCTGCTAGGTATTTTGATGAATTAACATTTGACCATATTTTTGAAAATTTTTATATATGTATACATGTGTACACGTCATTTTAAAATAAACACGTACAACAAATCCTGTTTAAATGGAGAAAGTAAAATTGTGCAATATACATAACGCGGTCTATGCTTTAGACAATGCCCAACACGTCCTAATTTTCTCCGCACATCAAACATGTCTAAGTTTCTCAATCAGGATTGGATGAAATATTTACCTCATTCTTTATTTAAAAAATTATTCTTATGTTTATTGTGCGTTCTTGTTAAACATTTAGACGCTCTTTTTAATATATATTATATTAATGTTAAATATTTTTATTTATATTTAAATTGTTTTAACTCCGCAGAAACGCACAGAGACTTCAAATAACCGACCGCCTCCTGGCGGCCGGTAAAAAGAGAAAGGGAAACATCAGCTCGAATTTACACAGGGTCGATCTCGGAAATGACTCGTCTTTTCAATAAAATACCATGCAGTTAGTGAAATAACGTCTGGGATCATTCAGTAATAATCACTCTTTAATAAAAATACCATCTAAGAATCGTGTAAGTCGTGTTTTGCAGATCCAATATCCTGTCATGCAAGTGATGTAGTTTAAGTCGTCCACTAAATTCGCTAACAAGGTTAGCTTTTTTAAAAAAGCTGAGTGTCAGCCACTGGAATACAGAAAGTTTCTTTCTTGTTTTGTAATGGTTTATGATTTGATCTATCCATCATGTTGTGTTCCTTAAATGTAATAAATGCCATTGTAAGAAAAGTTAAATTCTTGTAATCGTTTTCTTATTTGTAATATAATGCTCTACATAATAATTATAAAGCCCATATAGAATATTTTTTTTTAATTCTGCATCGTGACCATTACAATGATCTCCAATAAATTCTCTTCGGCGTAGACATCAGAGAAAGTTCATTTTTTACAAATTAAGCCACCATTGCAACTATAATCACGTTAAAGTCTATAAAAATTATATAGATTATGATGAATAAAAAAAGGAAGGTAGACTTTGTGTTAGATTGTTTTTAAATATTATTAAATAACAGTTTTCATTTGTGCATTTCGAGGCAATACATGATGTGGAGGGGGGGGGGGGGCATACTGTATGTATATTTAATTCAATTTCTAAGTTTGAGCATCCATTTTAGTGTTATTAGGAAAGAAAAGAATTGCTTCCAAAAAAGTAATGAACGCCACGGAAAACAATTTAACATGGAAAATCAAAATAAGTTTATACATGCAGTACGTATACATGTACACAAAATGTCTTTGATGATGTCTACCATCATAGCAAAACTTTAGATTAAAAACCTGGAATCCATCCCCCCTCTCCTTTCATTGGGGTGGGTGGGGGTGAACCTGTCTATAAATCAGCACAGTTCTCTCAGCTATCGCATTTTCACTGTGATCAATTTCTCACATGTGGGCGCGGTTCACGTGCACAAGCGGCACTTACACGTCCATCATCATGTAAATTACATGTATAAGAATTTACTCATGTCTTACAGAGGTCTTCTGATGTTTTCATAACTTCAATCATTAGAGTGAAAAGAATTTTTTTTCCACTATTTTGGGACCTTTGTGGCAAGTATATTGTGGTGTGAATTCCGACCCGTACATGTCTTATGCAAGGTATTAAATATTCATCAAGAGAGTCTTGCATCAGCATCCAGAGGAATACACACTTTAAATCTTCGGCTTGCAGTGGCGATTGAGGGAATAAATTTACTTATCTTCTATAAGAAGCAATGAAATATTTTCATAGTATCATTTAAAATCTGACAAATATCCCATCTAGAAGCTGAACAGTCTATGTCATTAATTTTCGTCGAGATATCGACGACAATGCAGTCATAAATAGATCGATATATAAGAAGCACGCCTTTGGTTTTTTTAAAATTGTGCAAATCTTTTTCCCAAAATTCCGATTAACGCAAGCGCACTTGCAGTTTCATCCTAACGTAACTAGTCAGCCCGGGGGCTGACTAAACATTGCATCCAATATTTAACGCGGGATGTGATTTGTCAACGGCGCTTTTCTAGAACAGATCTGACCAATCACGCTCCGCCTTTTACCAATCATGGGTTTTCCAAAATGTCGTCTGTTCTGGGCTCGAGCCTCTCTGTGAACGACAAAAGCTACCGTATTTATTCAAATCGGAGATGTTGTACCTTTTAATTGCAATTAACAAAAGAAAAAGACGATTTTCATGAACGCTGGATCTTTACTTTGTGTTTTCCATCTCCGAAAAGACTTCAAAAGTGGAGAAAATGTGCGAATTTTGCCTCATTTTAGTGGACGACTTAAAGTACATCGACTCGCACAACGGGATATCGACGTGCTATAAAAAGTAACGTTTCTGTTTTATTAAAGAATATTTATTGTAGTATGATTTCTAGTTATAATTTAATTGGTTACATTCTTTTTTCTATGAAATACGAAATATTTCCGAGATCGACCCTGTGTAAATTCGGGCTGACGTTGTTTCCCTTTCTTTTTTTGAATTACGTAAAATCAAAAACTGTATCTTACCGGCCCCTGTGGATGTGTCAATCAAACCCATCCAAAAATTTGAAGTTTCAATTAATTTTTAGATGAAATAAAATTTTCAATTTATTTTCATGTGAAAGGCTATTACAATATATAAGTCTTGGTATTATACAGAAATTATTAATCTGTGTCTATGCACCTTCTAAATGAGCCTTCATGCATCTTGTATTTCGAGTATTTAACAAATTGCACTAAACGGCCGAAATCATGTCGTGGGTTGCATTATACTAAGTACAATGTAATCTTATCAGATATCGATGGGTCAATGATTACATAATTTTATTCAAGTGAATTTGCTTCGGTACATATACCAGACGGTGTCAAGATTATGAGCAATTTTAATCATTCATAATTGATTTGAAGTGAAACGAGTTAATCTTTCGACAACTTGACGTAGTATGCATTTTAAATATGTGACACAAATAACCCATAGTAGTAAAATGATAAGCAAGTCGTTAAAAGTTTTATAGGGTCCTTAAGATCAAAGTCTTTTGAACAATGAGGTAAGATAGTCACTGCTTTGCCCAGTGCTTACATGTACGTTAAAAAAAGTAAAGAATCAATATCTGCTCTACATGTATGTATCACTTGCTTATCTGTAGAGACTGAAGCTCAGCCGGCGAGGCCAAAGAAGCGATTATTTTCAGAACTTAAGGTGGACACGTACATTGATTTGTTGATGAACATTTTTGACAGCTCACGAATAAAACCATTCATAAACAATTAAAAATTAAATTTGTTTGTATCTTTTTTTGGAAAAATTACCGGTAAATCTATAAATTGACGACATTGTACATTTTTTTTTTTTAAAATACTGTATGTATTACGCAAATATATTTTTGTTTTGCTTTATCGTATGATTTTTTTTTCATCGGCAAACGTACTGGCGAGACGTCGCGTCTTTGAAGCACTATTATGACGTAATTATGTTTATGTCACGAAGGTCCCTTTTCGCTTGACGCAACGCATATAGTTCTGACGTTTTTGTTTGTTTGTGTGTTAATTTAATGTCCTTCTCGAGAAATTTCACTTATGTTAAGACGCCAATACTTGCCGGTGGAGAGCTGCATATTTTGTCCTTGCCACTTACGGCCATTGAGCGGTGAGGGATCTTTTTTGTACCAGCACCTACTGCGACACGGGGCCTCGGTTTATACGGTCTCACCCGAAGAAGTATCAACTACTTACTTTGCGACCCTAGAGCAGACGCTCTAAGCACTGCGCCACGCGGACGACTAGTGGTGAAGCTTGCAACACGTAGAGCAGTATTGGTTCATTTTCGGCTTTTAATTTCTTTTTCATTATGAGAGAAAACATATAGTAAGTTATCATTTTAATCTTCAAAAATGTTACACTTGTACTTAATTAACTCATTATAAAACTTAAATAATACTCCAAGAAGAGTATACATAAAACGGGTTTGCGAATAATTAGAAATACACTGAAGGTTTTTATTAATAGCTAGAGCATTTCGATATTTAGTGAGATTATGTTGTCTTTAAAATAAAAGATGCTTGAAACCAGTATAGCTTCGGTGTCGTCAGAGACCTCTGGTTATAAATGATTAATTATTTACTTGTCCAAACATTGACATTTTAAGACTGTTAAACCCATGACGAAGCATGTGGAAGTTTGTTGCTGTGCAATATATTTACCACGCGGTGAGGGAGGTGTTGTTAATTTGAACTAAAAAGAGATAGTCAATATCCCATGGATGGCTACTGATCGTATGGCAGAGTGGGATATGAATGATCCTATTTCAGATTAGGATAGAAAAGGATACATGTAGTGCGGATATTGACTTATACACATGTAAAACGATGGATTTTTTACAGAGCAAAATCCATACCCTTACTGTTCAAACAGGAAGATTTATTCAAAACATGCCACACTAACTACTGAATCGGTTCTCAATAATTTTTTGAGGCTGAGTTATTTTTATTATTGTTTTTCGATTTAAGGATTTTCAAATGAATTGAAGGAAAATGACTTGATGTACAAACGTTCTATGAAGGGTTTAAATCAAATTTCTTGTATTGCATTTAACGAGAATTAATTTTGCATTTTAGACAGTTATACCAAAATAGATGTGTAATTCGTTTCAGGTTACTGAAAATTATCAGTCATTATCAGACAATGATGAAATTCTACTGAAGCTTTGATACTCGATTTCATGCAAACGGTTTACTGAATAATTAAAGAGAATAAGATATCTCTTACAAAACATACATTAACTAATTGATTGATTTGCGTGACGTGCTATGATGTACAGTTTAATGAACGTTAGCAGTGATTTAATGAATTGGGGGGGGGTACATGTATATTGATTTTTTTATATTTCTGTTTTAAGTCACCAAAAGTTTACATAAAAACTATTTAGAATAAGTGATATGCATTTATACAAAAATAAAAAGAGTGTAAGTACTATAAACAAAATTTTGTGCATCTCGGTTATCTTGATTATTACGATAATATGAAAATGCGTCATTCGATAGTTTTTTTTATCTCTATGCATATCTTACAACACGTATCCAGTCTTCTTCAGGGTATTTAATTTCTCTGAGGTTTCAGGTACCGCTTGATTCATGTATATAGTATTGTGCAAGTGCACTGAATGAATCAAGGTTATAAGATTAAGCAAAGTACACATTTACGTATGACATATCTTTTTAGATAACGCCTTAATTTTAATTTCAATATCCTCGGTAATGGCAAAATACAACAATAATTCCAATATTGTGCTGATAACCTGAATGTTTGATAAACCCTATTTTTGTACTTTTGATTTGCTTCCTAATTTCCTTCGGTAAACGTCACCTATAACAAAATTTCATCGGTACAAGAAAAATCATGAAACCACTGTTAATATTTTGAATATGTCGAACATTGGGCGAAGTGTTACATGTAAACCCTTTACGGGCAGCTGCCGGCGCCAAAACGTGGAATAAAAGATGAGACGACAAAAAAAAAGCAACCAAGCGGGCAAATAAAAAAAAAATTGAATCCTGTGATAATGAACATGCACCGATCATATCCTACATTTAATGTACTACTACATGCTAGTCTACTTAATATTGACGTCGTAATACATGTGTTGGTATACATATGTTATTTTTAATGGTGCTTGTTTAAGAGGCTTGGGAGGGGAGGAAGTCAAAAAATTAACCGTCAGATATAAAAATAACATTACTTTTTAAAATTAATCTTTATCTGTCAACTATCATTTGCCAAAGAATAATTTCATACCAATTAATTTTTATAATTTACATACCATTAGTTTTAAAATTTGGATCATTTTTTTCTTTATATGGAACTCTTCTTTTAAAGGAGATCAATATAGTCTGAAATATAGTCGTCAATATGGCCACAACCACCTAGTCCTCTTAAATTTTACTTGGTGCTTATACAAAATGTGAATAATCATTCACATCTCTTCCATTTCTACTAGAATGACTACAAAGTACTAGTAATATTCTGTCGTGTGATCTATAAAAGCCTCATTTGTTCCTTTTAAATTCCCAACAATGAATTGCTTGACCGTTTTTTGAATCTGCTGCAAGAATAAAAAGTGAATAAGAATGTATTAATATTTCTTTCATGACATCGACGATAAAAAAGGATGCATCTTTTAATTTTCAGGATAATGAGTACGATGTAGGAAGGGCACTTGAAATACTTCATTGAATTCTTAACAATGCATGGCATACGAGTTCAGTGAAAAGGTTATACACTTTGTTGAAAATAGGAAATCATAGAATTCTATGCTCAAGGGATGTAAAATCAAATGTTAGAGTTCTGCTTAAACTCGGAGGGGAAAATGTGGAATACAAAGAATTTACTCATAATTCATAAAATTCAATAATAAAAAAATCTTAAGTAAAACTTGAAACCAATGTCGAGCCTATAGCTCTATTGGTTTATATTTTGCTTTAAATTAGCAAAAGAAGAGAAAAGTAGTAGCAGCAACTAAAATATGTTTATAGACAGAGGGACAGCTAAACGAACGAACGACTGATACATGACTATCGCGTAAGTTTTTGTCGCTAACCAATAAGAAAATTCATAGTCAGGTATATTTAATTGATCCCTCGCAACGAAGTTGGAGAGGACACAGTATGTCTGGGTGAACGAATGTGTACATCATCATACCTTTATGATAATTTCGCAAAAGATCATTTATAACGATATCTCTGCGCCATTTAACGATGTCATTGTTTTTTATCATTCAGCAAAAGTTATTATCTTCATTTCGTTTCATTATCCAATGATCTTTATAACGTTATACTTTAATTTTACAAGAAAATAATGGTGTACGATATCTTTGAGAAATTCTTGGAGGCCATTGACATGAAAAAAGATCAATAATATGCATTGACCTTCATCTTTAAGATGAAACATATGGAGATAACAAACAGTATTAAATATCAGAAGTCCATAAAACAATACAAAACAGGAGGAGAGCAAACACAGACCTCCTAATAAACATCAGAGGTGGGATCAGGTGCGAAGGAGGAGTGAGCATCCCCCGCCGACCGGTCACACCCGCCGCGTGCTCCTTGTCATGATCGGAAAATAACGGAAAAATCCGTTCTCAATTCAGTGTATAAATAAATAATGGACTAACAATAAGTATGAAAAATGTCAGTCAGCATTTGACTCAATTATAAATTGTGTTTGCTGACAAGGTTATTGAATCGACCATAGAACTGAATGATGACTTTAAACGAGACTGCTGAAATTCTTGTTTCATCAACTTGATTGTCAATAATTTACCTCGTTTTAGAAATTGTTCATACGTAGAGCATGCTCTTGCCTATCGAATCAACTGAGATATATAAACTCCGTATGCAGTGATGGACGTATATTGCTGTATAAGTAAGGAGGTTGACGATAGAAAAGTTAAAGTCATCAAGTTTACCATACAGCTTGGTTGTTAGACTACCATTAACGTCTTTTATCAAGTAAAATATCCAAATATGAAACAGATTTGTCAGTCGCTGTGGTATCTTTTATCTCAAGCTCAGCTGGATATATTGTATTGACATAAGAATGGAAATTACCATTGTTTATTGACAGTGCGTCGTCGATATATCTAAATGTCGAGTTGAAGGCCACAGCAAGTGTTTTTCTTTTTTTTCACGCATCAGATTTTGCACAAATTCTGCTTCATATGAATAGAAAAATAGGTCTGTTAATAACAGGGCGCAATTGGTACTTATGGGAATTCCAATAAATTGTTGAAAGACCTGGTTTCCAAAAAGAACATAGATATTGTGAATCAGAAACTCAAGCATCTTTATTATTACACCATGATCAAAGGTCTACATTTTGCAATGTTTTCTGCTTAATACTTATTCTCGTCTCAGGAAGTATGTTAGTCTGAGTAAAGGTCATCCACACACTCATAATTCCGTTGACGATTCTGTGTAACCTGAGAAAAGAATCTCCATACTATTCAAAATTATTCGACGCATTCAGTTGACAATTGGTTTACGATCAATTGATCATTAGTTGCATGTTTTGCCTTGCAAATGAAAGAGAGTTCAACTCGTTTGAAAGTTGTTCACTGTTGAATCTATACTTATAAATTAATAAATTTAAATGCAAATAAACTCCGAAACGGCTGCACCAGAGGTCTCATTTACTCCTCTAGGATTACACTAAGTATAAGATGATGTCCGTAAACTCTATTCAGATTTCTCTCGCATTGTAGCGATCGTATATTTAATCAAAAACCTCAAAATAGTACAAAAGAATATACGGTGTTTTTTCTGGTTGGCGGATCTAAGAAACTTGTATTGTTTAATGAAACTGACAACAAGAAAGCGTTTAGATATTTCATGAAACGTCATGAATGAATAAGTCAATCAAAACTTGATTTAAGAGATATAAAAGAAATAAGCCGGGATTTCTTATAAAAAAACAAAATGTGCAAATCCTTTCCGATCCGTTTTTGTCCGATTTCACTCTTTATTCAAATTTCTAGAACGTCAGATAGTATCGAATGTTAAAAAGATAAATCATAGAGATCATCATGAATGGGCTTGGAAATCAGTAACACAATGAGTTTATTGATATATTTATATATTATTGAAAGTAAATGATAAAAACTATACAAATTGATGTCGATTTATGGCTATGGTAATTTGTTTTCAAAATAGATAAAGTAAGAGTGATGCAGTTAAATTTTTCATATTTTACTAAAGCTATTAAAATGTGTCCTTTGATCAATACATTTCAGTGATTTTTGTACATACAGTCTTTTGTATTAAATACCAATATATACCTATTAGGTCTGTATGCATTTTAAATTAATACTATGCCAATTATTTTTACATGCAGTCAAATGAACATTATGTGCACGTTTGCTTCTTTTATCTTTGATGTAACTGTAAACAGAGTATCCGAAGAATAATAGACAATAGAGAGGTTAAGTATTTGACCGTGTACGTCTACTTGTACGTGTAAACCTATAAGTGATTTTACACGTACGCGTAACTAATGTGTTCTGTTTAACAAATTGAACGTGTACCGGTACGTGTAAAACGTCATTTAAACAAGGAACTTTACAATCCATTTGTATCAAATAAATCTATGACTTGGAATAAAAAAGATACATTGGATGTTCGTAATAAATTCTCAACTTCATATCAAATATCGACTGAAAAATATTTATTCCCTAGTTTGAGTTTAAGAAGCTACAAGTTTTTACCTACGTGTACTTGCGAATCTACACGTTGTGTACAACTTGTAGAATTACGCGGTATGCAAAACTGGTGACGTAAATCGCATTAAATTAGGGGATTTCCCTAGTTACACGTACACGTAGACGTACACGGTCATCTGCTTAACCTCTCTAATAAAATAGTTTTACAGCTATTAAATAAAGTTTTTAACATGTAAAGAGAAAATGTCAATGAACACCTGTGGTACATGATGTATAATATAGTTCAATAGATAATAAATAAAGTTGTTTTATAACATGTAAGGAGAAAATGCCAATTTTTTTTAAGTTTAAAAAAAGGGGAGGGGTGTACATATCTTAATTGTTACTTCTGTTTCTTACTAACTGTGGTTTATTATACCCCTGTTCCGAAGGAGAGGGGGTAAACTGTTTTACCCTTGTGTATCTCTCCGTCCGTATGTCTGTTCGTCACAGTTTTCTAAGCAACTACTCATCGCAGATGCTTGAAATTTTTAGCACATGCTTTGCTGAGGCATGTCAAATGTTGGAATTCATTTTTCTTCAAATCCGAAGTCAACTTCCTGTTTATCCGTGCGTCTGTCCGTACCTACATAATAAATTTTTCGTCGATGTTTTCTCAGCAACTACTCATTGCAGATGCTTGAAATTTTAGCTCCTGCTTTGCTAAGGCATGTCATATGTTCATTTTTGTTCAAATCCGATGTCAACTGCCTGTTTAACTGTGCATATGTCCATACCATACATAACAAATTTTTGTCACAGTTTTCTCAGCAACTACTCACTGCAGATGCTCGAAATTGTAGCACAGTCTTTGCCGGGGCATGCCAAATGTTGGGATTCATTTTTGTTCAAACCATGCAGATCTTAACTTCTTGTTTATCAGTGCGTCTGTCAGTACCATACATGATTTTTTTTTAAATCGTCGAAGTTTTCTCACCAACTACTCATAGCAGATGCTTGAAATTTAAGCACATTCTTTGCTGAGGCATGCCATATATGGTGGGATTCATTTTTGTTCAAATCGGGTGTTGACTTCCTCTTATCTGTATGTCTCTCCCTAACTTAACTTGTGTTTAATTATCAACATGATATATTCACTTCAGAGCGGGGGTATTACTAGTGAACATTGGCAAACAGACTTTTCGTTCGTCATGCAATAAGGCTGTATAATTATCTAATTGTCGATAGAAACTGAAATACCTATGCTTTTTGGAATAGTCCTGTTAGCAGTGAAAAAAATAGAAACAATTTCCCCGCGCTTGCTTGGGATATCATCTAGTGCTTCTATATATATGTATTCTTTGGAGTTGGCCATTACTTTAATACTCCTCTATTTTCATTTCAGTTGACCACTGTTGAACGCTCCTATATTTTCAATGAATACTCTAACCACTGCGCCACGCGAGCGACTTATGCTGAAATGGATTTCACAATTTGCATCATAAATACATTGTTTCAATTCAACAAAACACATCGACACACAGGACATGATTCAAATCTAGATAGTTGTAAGAATTATGGAACTGCAAATCCGATTTATAATAAATAAAATATGTCATGATTTCAGACCAAACATGGAGTTTCAAACCAAACATGGAGTTAGCGAGATTTTTTTTATCAATGAGTGGTTAGCTATATTTTCTGTGCAAGAGTTTCAAAGATGTCGGAGTGGTCAACAATTGTCAACCCCTTTCTCGGATGTTTAAAAGTATTAGCATTTAACTGACGGTCAACTCTAAAAAAAAAAAGAGTCAATGAACGGACAACTGACCTTTTTAAGCAAATCAGTTGTCAGCTTTTCAGAAAAGTATTCAACTTTTTGTGGTCAATTTTTTCGAGTGTGCAGTTAACGATTAGTTGACGGACAATTGGACATTTCAAAAGATTGAAGATATAAATTTTATATACATGTATAACTGGCATTATGGTTTCCAGATTCACTTTAATACTTGTTGATTTTGAAGCGATATATAGTGTAGAATGGCAAGACTTGTTGATTTTGAAGCGATATATAGTGTAGAATGGCAAGATCATAATATTTTATATTGCATGCACACTCAAATCGGATTAATTTTTATATTAATTGACACATTCTATCAATTTCCCCTATACTTGTTTTTTTTAATAAAGTGAGGGTGGAATGTGTTAAAATCCTTTAGGCAATTTGTATAACGCATCATCACTAAACAATTTCCATTAATGTGTATTAGACAGGTTGTGGTAAATCGGTTATGACATCATACGCTTTACAACTCATGATTAACAGTTAACCTGATCAAATACAGGAGAATCGTTTACCTACAGGGTGTTTCAGAAAACATGCAACCGTTTTGATTGGTTAATCTGGCAAATAGATAATGAATAACAAAAGAAAAAAGAAACTTGTAAAATATCACTCAGTTACAAAATATGTTCAAAATGGCGTTATTTTTGCTGAATAAATAAAGTTATCTGATGCAATAAATATCTCATTACACGTGTAAAGAGTCTCTTGGTAATGAATCAAGTCTCATTTTCGAATCATTTTGAGTTCATTTGTTGTTTTGGAGTGTGTTTAATAAATTTTTGCTTTTAAATATTCCCTACATACAAGTCAAGGGGGTTTATGTCGAGTGAGTGTGGAGGCCAAATTCGATGGATTTTCAAGAGTTGAATGGACCTCCATTTGTTCTAACCAGTCAAAGATTTTAAGATTCAAAACATATTTCTGCATCCGATATACACTTGGCTTGCTCAATTCTGAGTCGCGTTTGTTATCAAGTTAGTTATTTTACTGAAGGATTTCATGTGAGGCGCTAGAACAATGCCTCTTTAGCAATTTTCTGTTTTTGAGTTCTGGTTGTCTTTTCCTTCCAATTTTTCCTTTTCTTTGATCATGCATTGACATTTCCATTAGCTACAAAATTTTACAGATTTATACAACTTCCACTTAATGTAATTAAGTTAGTGTCTTGCATTCTGTAAATCTTACTTTCATTTTCCTGCTCACATGAACTGGTGACATGCTTTGTTAAAGCAGTTTCGGAACTTCTGATGATTGCTTTTAGTTATTTAATTCCACATTAAAAATGAACTTATCTGATTTTCAGTGATGTCAAATATGACGTCATAATAATTAATTCAAATGATAATTATTTCATAAATTGCTATTATTAGTAAAAACTTCAGCCTTTTTAGTATAATCCTATATAAAACTTTCATATTATGTTTCTGTTTGCATATCGATAGACTGAGGAAAGTAAATGGTTACATGTTTTTCTGAAACACCCTGTAAGTAATAAAACGTAATTCTAAAATATAGTCTAATTTTATCCACGACTCAGGAGCACGCTTTTAGTTAGATCCTCCAAATCGCCATCGAAGTTAAATGGAAAACACGGCTTCTATACACTTCTTCTTAGTAAGCACTATAAAAGAGGCTAATATTTGCTGCAGAATAAATCTTTCATTGATTGATATCTATTCAGTTGAGGCCTCACAAAATAATAGCAAAAAATACCATTTGCTTCGCTGTTTCATCTTTTATATATATTTGTGTTTTTAATTTGGTGTTTTTGTATCAAAATGTATAAAAACTCTCAGAATATTTCCGTTTATTTATGACCACTGTCACGGAAACGAGTGTAACATGTTATACGGATCCAATACATTGAACAAAAAAAAAAACGTTAGTCATAGTTTCGTTACAAGGAAAGGTAACAATAACTTTTATTTATTTTAAACATTATGAGCTTAGCTTTCCAGGAAAAAGTAGTGCTACCGATATCATTAAGGATGTGGGTAATGAGAATTTCAGCCTGGCCTAGAATGTCAGGGGATACTACAGAGAATAATCGCCTCATAAAGTACTCGATATTTTATTCTATATATGAGGGAAGCAGGTTGTTCGATTGATTGTTGCATATATGTAGCTCTACTGGAGTGAGACCAGAAGAGTTTATGCGATAGTAAGGTGTCCGTCGTCCGTCCGTCTGTCAGTTAACGATTATTCAAAACGCTACTCATCCTACAGGTTTGGTATAATTTCAATATAACTTGACACACAAGTAGACTTCACTAAGATACGTGATTAAATGCATCGGTTTTTGATTTAGATGAACAATGTTGCCATGGTTACTAAATATAGAAATTTCTCTGAATATCCTTTAAAATGTTTCTCCTCCTGCATGTACAGTGTTGCTCTGATTTCAATTTACCTTGTCTAAGAAGTACTCTACATTAAGATGCCTGTTGCAGTTTCAAACCCAAGTGCTACTTTTCTTTTGTTATACGTACAGACCAGTAGGGCTACAGTCTAATCAAACACATGTGGTATAAACTAGAATGAGTTGTGACCATATATCTGAGAGACAGTTTTAGCTCACCTGAACTTAATGCTCTATTGAGCTTTTCTGATCACCCGCTGTCGCCCGTCCGTGGGTAAACTTTTCACATTTCCAACTTTTCAAGAACCATGGGCCAGTTTTAACCCGTACATTGCGTCTTTGAGTAAAGGAGAGTTTAAATTGTTTAAATAAGGCGAGATAATTAAGAAAAGACAAAAATAGCATTGGGTAATTGAAATATATTCTTCTCAAGAACCACTGGGTCAGAAAAGCTGAATCTTATGTGGAAGCATCCTGGGGTGGTGCACACTCTTAATTGTTCCAACCATGACCTCCAGGGTTAGGACAGGGCTGCAAAATGGAATTCAAGTTTAACATTGAAATATAAGGAAAAAAAATATCTGAAAAAAAAAATCAGCAGAAGAACCACTGGGGTAGTGCAGATATAAAATTGTTCAAATCATTACCCCCTGGGGTTATGACAAGGTCACAATAGGGAATCCAAGTTTTACATCGAAAATTACTACCTAAAATCTTTAAGTAACCTCTCCACAAGAAACACTGGGCCGGAAAAGCTTCAACGTTTTTGGATGCATGCTGGGATAGTGTAGATTCTTAACTGTTCAAATCATTACCCCCAGGGGTAGTGTTGGGCCACAATAGGTATTACAAAGGGGGAAAACTTGGTGAAGAACATGACCAAAATTACTAAGGTGAGTGTTGTGGCCCATGGGCCTCTTGTTTTAAAATCTTACGTTTGAAGCGGGGGACGAAAATTAAATCCGGGTCTCCCGATCACATCGCAGACGGCTTAAATACCACTAGGCTACCGTTAGTGATAAGAGGTTACCTAGCTAATGTACATGTATCTCGTTTTTTTTAATTGGATTTCAACGAATAAATTAAATACGTAAACTAAATTTATCAATCGGAGAATGGTAATGGATGAGAATAGCCCTCTTTTGAGGTAATCGAATTTCTACGTAATTTTTCTAATTTTTTCCGTTATATTCAGAATTGTCTGCCAAGGTTTGGTTCAATAGCATGGATTGTCCTTTTTGAAAACCTTCATAATGTTTCTGCCCAGATCAATTTGGGTACTGAGATTATCTATAAAGAACGGGAAAACCTTGAATTTGTCCAAGGCATGTATAACATGATTCAATTACATATCCTTTATGGTAATAAGCTGTTAATAATCATTTCTTAACAGCCATTAAATTGTGAGAATTACTGGCCAGCTTAACCCTGAACACGTGCATCAAGATCACGAAGTTCTGACGTCAGCAAAAACCACGGCCAAATGTACTCGGCATCTCCCATTTCATAGAAGAGGGCTATTTGCACACACCAGATAGTGGCTTAGAAAGATGAAAAATTGCTTAAAACGTACAAGAACCAAGATGCATAATTAAAAATTCATGTTATATTAACATGTAACATACTTCAAGCCCCACGAATGAGGCATCGGTTATTTGCTTTAACTATTATACTTAATTTATACTAAATGCATAGGATCAGAGAGATTAAGGTAAAAATAAACGATTTTCCCTTTATAATCAATAGAAAATGACGAGCTCTGTCCTCCTAGTACTCTCGATTCAGTTGACTTGGGATTCACAATTTTTGAAAAAGCACTCTTGCTCATAGACACTTTGTTGCATTTGTTTGTTTCATTGCCTTTACATTATCCAATCAGCGTAGCCCCCTTTTGGAATGCATGTATGCTTTCAGCAGTTTCATCCGAATACCTATTCATGCAAATCGTATTTCGGCATAGTTAGAAGTATTGCCAACGAGATCAGAAGAGACGAATAAACGTGCCTATGCATGGCTTCTGACATTTCAGAAGTGGAAATAGACGAGTCAGAAAAATGATTTAAATGTCACTATCCTTGACCCTCTTCCTTCCCCCAAAAATGATATATGTCCCATTCAATTCAATCGAGGTTTCCAAAACTACAACTCCCAAAAGGCTGCATACAAAATTGATATGTGTATATGCAAACATTTTCAATATCGCTAATGCAGGCGTGATCGCAAAAGAACCTTTTCATCTCATTCTTCCTCAGAGATGAAGTAGAAGATAGGACGCGTTTACATTGGATAATGAGTTATGCAATGAATTGGCGACATATTGCCAATGTTTGAAGTTGGAATTTTTAGTGGGCAGTTTGTTTGATCCAGGCCGTGTTTCCAATTCTCACAGGATTGCAGTGGAAGTGTGCCTATAAATTATAGGGAACTTCTTTTTTCCAACCGACCGTACGTTAATTCTGTTTGAGGTGAATGGATATCCACGTTTGAATAGGGTGTTCCACCCCTGATATATTGCTTAAAAGATTTCAGCTTAAAACAATAACAGAACTTTATTAATATTTGTTTAAACAGTTTTTTTGTTTAGTTTTTAAATAATTTAATTCTGGTTGTAACGATGTATTTGATTTGATAAAAAATTTACTTCATATCGTATAAAATGGGTTGCCTACGTCACAATGACGTACGTCAAAATGTATCAATCCGCCTGACGTTACATTCAAAGTTTGTACAAATTGAAGTCATTTTCTTAGAACAGTTCTTTATTTCTTACATCAAATGAATGAAAATTAAATTAAGCAATGAATTTATACGGTATAAACTGGGTTTGCGAAGCGGTTTATAAAATTTTTTTGTATAAAATGGGTTTTCCTTAAACATTTTGCTAATGTTTGGAATCCATTTCAATTCATTCTCTTCGAAGAATGTGTTGTTCAGATGTTAACGTTCCCTTGTTTGTTTTGTTTAAAGTAATACACGCTATATGAACGCCGAATTTTGTGTGAAACAAAATGATTAATGATTTGAAACACATGAATTGTAATGAAAAAATAAGACCGCAGAACATTAACTGGCAAAATTGGAAATATACAGCTTACGTCATTTCTATCTGTTACAATAATCAAAACATTCAGTGATAGACAATGAAATGGGCGGGTACAATTCGACGCGGACGTGGGGAAAACATCGGATTGAAATTGCAGATCGAGATTCATTTTCAATCCACCTGAGCTGTTTTCAAAGCAGAGTGAATGTATGATCCAAAAATCAACTTTCAACTCCCAAATATATATTGTTTGAAGTTCACATTAATATGAGTTTTAGCTTATAATTTTAAGAACGCAAAAGATCATAGAAGACAAAGATTATTTTTCAGGAGATACTAGTATTTGATTCTAGAAGGGGGGTGGGAGGGGGGGGGTAAAAATTGTCGAGTCAGGTCATGGCTTAACATGACAATCTATTTTGTTTCTAGGATTATAAGAGTGCATAAGATATACATATATTTACCAAACAGAAATGAAATATTTGTCCCTCAAATATTAATTTATTTAAAACACTGGACAAAAAAAATTCAAACTGTACCAAAATTGAAATTATTTGTCTTCTGGGTCAATCAGTTATAATGTGCCTTCTAGTGTAGCTGAGGTGGATTGAAAATGAATTTCGATCTGCAATTTCAATCCGATGTTTTCCCAACGTCCGCGTCGAATTGTACCAGCCCATTTCATTGTCTATCACTGAATGTTTTGATTATAACAGATGGAAATGACGTACGCTGTATATTTCCAATTTTGCCAGTTAATGTTCCGCTGTCTTAATACTTTCCACAAAATTTTACTATAGACGTCGTTGTTATAACAAAACAATTAAGCAATATCTGGCAATTAAGAATTCAGTCTTTTCATGAATATTGATGAAGGAAGTGCGTAAACAGTAGGCCTATATATCGACACGCATGTCCACGGGAAATCACAGACAACGAGGTGTGTTGCATTTTGACAACAACTATTAATAAAAGGTTAATATGCGTCATAACAGAGTAGATAGTTGATACTGATTACATTAAAAGATAAGTATCATTAAGAGTAAAACGCCTGCCATCCAGTCAAAAGTGAGTAGTATCTCCAACAGCCTACCTTGTTTTCGTCACGCCGTGTTTGTTTATCAATCTAAAAGTAGCGACGGCGTCACGTGATGGATTTATTTGAAGCAGGGTTATAAATAATTATAATTTGATAACTTTATAACGCGTTTAGTTTTAATTGTGTAATTTACAGTATTTTCGTAACTCTTATTGATAAACAAAATGTATAAATTTACAATCTTATTTAAACTGGCGCAAGTTATAGCGTGTATACTTGTAATGTTCCTTCAAGAATTCTTTATTTGTTTTAAGACGCCACAATTTATTAGTAGATCATTACAAATATAGAACTGTATTCGGTACGTCGCTTTATATGGATTCAACCGGAGCTAGGACCGGTCTCCAAGTCCCGCAGTCGGATTCGAACCCGCAATGTACATTGTAAGGATTTAGTACATGTAGGAACGTTATACTTCTGCGCCATGCTGCCGACTTAATGTTCGTGATTTCAAGCTTATTTGTGACTTGAGACGGTCTCTTTTTATGCTGTACAGTGTTTTATATACCTGACCTTGTTTCTTTACAAAAAAGGAAAATACATACTGGTTAATACAGCTAAAAAATTAAACGAGGCATTGTACAATCTAATTAAATTTAGATGTTAGATCCGCTCGCATCGTTAATATAGCGAGTATGCGACCGGATCTATCATCTAATTTTAATTAGATTGGGCATTGTACGGTACTCATAATTTTTTTTCAGTCATTTATTAAGGACATATGATACAAACAAATTTTATCTTTGAAGGAGACTTAATATCATTTCACAAGTTTAGAAAAGTGGATAATTCTTAGAATTTTTTCTCTTAAGAACTGGAAAATGAAACAGACTTGTAAAACATCACTAATATTTCAACAAAAAATCAAATATTTACAAATCACACTCAGTAAAGGTTTACAGGTGAAAACAAATTTCAGTATATGCTAGCTTGGTGCTAAAAATGTAACACAAACTTAAGAAAAATATACCAAGCCAGGTGAATTTAATTAGGAAAAGCAAAATGGTATACATCTCCGTATATCATATGGGCTGATTTTTACCATTTTGCTTTTCCTCATAAAATTCACCTGGCTTGGTATATTTTTCTAAAGTTTATATTACACTTTTAGCACCAAGCTAACATATTCTGAATTTATTTTCATCTTTAAACCTTTACCGAGTGTGTTTTATCAATTTTTATAATTTTATTGAATTATTACTAATATTTACCAAGTCTATTTTATTTTGCAATTCTTAGGAGTAAAAATTCTAAGAATTATTCACTTCTCTACACTTGTGACATGATATTAAGTCTCTTCCAACGATAAAATTTGTTTGTATCATCTATCCTTAAGGACATAAATGGAAGTTACTTTAAATCTCGAGAATTCAAAACTAAATTTTATACTCAATTCAATTACTTCTTTCAAAAATGAAAAATAAAAACATCTCTCTGATTACAACAAGTCGGAAAACAAAAGAAAACCATATGATACATGTAATCAAGGAATGATACCAATAGAAGTAAGCTCTCATTTATTCCAACCCAAGTCAAAAGAAAATAACTAGTTCTTACAAAAGAGAGGACAGTATTGAATGAACAAGAATAGTATACAGCCTGTATATGCCTGTGGGAAAAGAATATTTAAATTAACACCATATTGTATACAGAAAATTTACCAATGAAATCAAGTTTGAGGAACTTGTTACTAAGTCTTGCAATTCGTAAACTCAAACGGAAAAATTTATTCGTTTTTGATAAATTAAATTTTTAACTTTCGTAAACTCAAAGCACTTTTCCTACTAACAGTTGTGTCACAAGTACGGTCTAGGTCTCTAAAAGCATTATGAATTAAAAAGACTTCTCTGCATTTATTTGCTAAATGACTGTCTCAGAATAAAACGTAAATATTATGTAAGTATATTCACTTTTCGGATTTTTCAGTGGGAATTTAAAACCTTTGAGAGCATTCTGTATAGAAAAAAATATGTGTGCTATTTGAACTATCTGTGCAACGATAACTATGCAAAACAAATTAATCGGATTTCTCACCATGAGTATTATGCTATTTCCAGAGATTTTTTCCTACAATTCAGCTTGCAGAGAAATTATACATGGAGAATCCGGGTTGCTTATCGGATATTGAATTCTTGTATCTCTGCAATTTATTCATACCGCTGTGCTAATAGGTACAGTTTTTCTGACTGCTTTCGGAACAAAGTAATTTCGGTACATGCGTTTTGATTTCACTGATTGCTTGCTGTGCATA
The DNA here is from genome assembly GCF_032062105.1 of Saccostrea cuccullata. Taxonomy (NCBI): domain Eukaryota; kingdom Metazoa; phylum Mollusca; class Bivalvia; order Ostreida; family Ostreidae; genus Saccostrea; species Saccostrea cuccullata. The sequence continues at coordinate 67,045 of NW_026921649.1, read as the reverse complement.
AAGGTATCAGAGAGTGCATTTAAACAGTAACCTATGTAGATGTTGATAGAAATTTCTAGCATATTAACTTATCTTTGGATCTTTACATCCAGCAATTATCGTTTGTTCTCGAGACTCAGGACAGCGTAAGGCCTCGTCTGCTAACCTAATGTACTCTTAGCAGTTTCCGGTCAATTCAACCAATTTATTTGTCGATTTACGAAAATATGTTTACTATATAATGATGACTTCTGAAGGTAATAAGGTACTAAATATGAGCTATTGATAGAAAACATCATGTGTTTACTTATTTAATAATCTGAATGAGCTTTTTACATGTTTTAAGCATAACCAGCCTATATGGCATTTGATCGTACACGAAACCGTCATCTACATGTATCTGTGAATAACTTTTAAAGTATATCTACCTCCTCGACCTTAATCTTTATTTGTTTGTTTTATTTCTTTTTTTTTCTTTATCTTTCTCGTTTCTTCAGCTTGGTTAGATGCCCAAAGCGGGACATGGATAACTCCCAGTTTAAAGATAAAACAACCTACAAAAGACCAAAAACTCGTTCTGAGCGAAATTTTTATACTACATGTACCTCGTAATGTTGGTAAATTCAAAGTGTATATATCCTGGGCGCGTAAAAGACTGCAGACTGGGAAACTGTTAATACGTACCCTTGTATTAAAAAATATTTATTTAAAATAAATATGAGTCGACATATTTTTCTATATTCCAATGGGTGTTTTGTTATTTTATCAAATACTACCATAATTGTAATCATACGTATTTGTAGTGTTGGTGACAGCCGAATGATTAGCTTTAATTCTTTGTTTTATCAGGTACACTGATGATATTTCTAGATAAAATGTCAAACAACTCTTCTTTATTAACAAGTTAAAGCTCGATAATTGAACTGATCGACATGTCTTTTCAAACAAAAGTAAATTTAATGACTGATATAATTAAAGATACACCAGGGACATCTGTACATGTACACGTCTTTTGACACAATTGTTATTTTCACTTTTCCCCGATTTCTTCGAGGACTCTAAAAATATGGTTTTGAATGCTTTTTTTCATAACCGAATTACTTTGTATGTACATGTATGTTAAATAATTGTCTAACAAATATTTGCATTAAAGTTAAAAAAACATATTATAGCCAAGATGAAATTTGTTAGATGTTTTTAGGATGAGGATTGATATGAAAGTAATTTTGAAGGTTGGATTCTGCAAATGAAAAAAATGTTATCAAGCAAATTCTACACACGTGGCTGAAGTAAAATTCAAAACAAAGACACCGCATAGCGGAACATTAATATAATATTTTATTGCAAAAAATATAAGAAAGAAATAATGGTTATGTTAAATTCTGTTTTTATAATAAGTATAATGAAAAGTCACATGCATTGAAGAGGTGTTAAAACGCCAACATTAATGTTATTCCAAACTTTGCTAGCGAGTTTGGGTATTCGTAATTAATTCAAAAATAAGCAATAACCGACCTTTATGCGCACCTGTGATAATAGAAACTTGCTGGGAGGTCGCAATCAAATATTTTTCAAAATAGGTTTTCAGAAAAAAAAATTGATGTTTTCGTTATATCCTGATGTTATATTTTTTCTGAAGAATTTGGTACATCAAATAATAAAATTTGGGGAAAAAAATGTTTAAACTTGACTTTAAGACAGTATGGTTGACTCTTCCTTATAGAATTTATAAAAAAAAAATCCTTATGAAAATCAGGGATTAATGAAAGGTTCGTTTCATCTTCAGAGAATAAAGGGCAAAAACGATCATAAGAAGAAATTCTCTTTTTTAGTTTTTCAATAAGGTATGCTTTCAATGATATTCATTTATTTCATTTCTGAAAGATGAAAGATTGTACTTAATGCCCAAAACTCAAAATAAGATAAATTTATCCTATAAGAACTCAGATGCCTGTTTTACATGTATGCCAAATGATGAAAAGGTAAAAGATTTTGTCGGTAATGCAAATAAAAATTTCCTTCATATATCAATGCAAGTCAAGATAAATAAAATGTGACCTATTGACATTGATTTTCTGATGAAAGTAAAGAACTGCTCACAGCGTGTCAATATGTTATCCTAAAATAATACATGTTTTATCGAGGAACGTGTAAATCATATAAATTATTTATAAATTCAGTATTTGGAAAGCTTTTGATAATCATGGGATAACGAATTGTTTATGTGTGTGTATTTTTTTTTGGCTCATGCAAAACGTTTATCAGTTTTGTTATTAGAGAGACTGTATATTTATACCCCCGCTTCGAAGGAGAGGAGGGTACTACTGTTTTACCCTTGTATTTCCGTCTGTCCGTCCGTAACAGATTTTCGTCGCAGTTTTCTCAGTAACTACTCATCGCAGATGCTTGAAATTTTAACACAATCTTTTCTTAGGCATACAATATGCTTAATGCCACAAATTAGACCAATTATGCTGTTTTAATATTTTATCATTAATCAGAAATTTTATCTATCTTTTCGTTTGTAATTCTTTTACATTTTAATTGTTTTCACTGGGATATTGTTTTTCCTTTGAAAGGCACGCGAACCTTGGTGTATTCTTTACATATATCTTTGTTTTTTTATTTGAAATTTCATCGAAAGATGCGACGGTATCTTATCAGAAAACTAATATACACCTGTACCACGACATTATCGTAATCCCCTTGACATGCTTTATGTACATTAATCAGAGATTAAGGTGAGTAGCGCCTGAAGTAAATTCGATTGATTTTCTTATGTTCCTCTACATGTTCATTTTGTGAAATAACTGTAGAAATATTCCCAGACATGACAGTATATTTTTACTTCAGTATTTAAACTTATTCGTCGTAAGTTGAGAAAAAAAATCCTTCAGAAATGTCAAAGTTTTGCAATACCGTTCTTTATACAAACTCAAAACCTTGACATTGCGGAGTTGTCCAAATGTTTATGAAGATATATTCAGTGCCTAATGTAATGATGTTAAATACAATGAATTTCTTTTATTCCAGTAAACAAAGTGGTACTGCGAGCAATCAGCTCCCTAAATGAAACCCTGGTTTTCATATGGTTATAATGGCAAAGTCTATGTTTTGCACTGGGAAATCCGAAATAAAAGTAAAACAGGAGGTGCACAATGACATGTAATAAAAAATCTGTGAAAGTATAATAAATTTTATTCAGTGGTATTGGACGAGTTGTGGATAAGAGATGGGTACACGTGCCCTTCATTATTATAGAAAGAAAGGCAGTATCCGATCAAAAAGTAAAATAGAAGGTCACAATGGCACTATGTAACAAAGATTCTGTGAAAGTCTCATTAAATTTCAATCAGTACTAAAAAGAGGAGTTGTGGATAAGAGATGGGTACCTCAGATCGAAAGTTTTTTGCAAAATATTCATCAGAGATGGCCGATGGACTATTTCATGCATTCTTAACGCCACATTAAATTATTTCATTTTCATCTCGAACATGGTAATGTACAGCTTTGCTTCAATCTACCTAGATTTTTAAACGCCTTTATATAACACCTTCTTAAAATTAAAATTTTGCATCTTGGAATTCTTTATTCATTGTTCAACATCGAATAATTAAAGAATTCATTTAAAATATATTATTCCATTAATGACCAATATTGAGACGTTTTTAAAAGTACTGCTCGAACACGAATTTGCAAAAGCCGGATACTTACAATTTATTTCTACATGCATGTATACTGCTGTTTGAACTGTTCACATTTACCATCTATATCCGTATTGATGAAACTATAATTAGAAAGCCATAATATGGAATTCTCGTGTTTTCGTATTTGGTATACATGTATTGATCTAAAAATCAAAACGTTTTGACATCTTTCGTATTAAACGTTTTTTCTCCTCAGAAACATTATCACAAAAGATGATAATTTGTGGATAAGAGGTATGCATGACGTGTTATGCGTTTATCTCACTACAGCGAGAGTTCAAAACACCGTTAAAGAAGAAGTCTCAATAAGGCATTATCTGTGGTCCCCGGTTACTCGTCAAATTTTAAACTTTCATTAAAAAACTTAAAAAGTTAATTATATTATTCTCTCATGTCTGTAGTATTTGCATCAACGTTTAAAAATGTCAAATAATTGAACTAGACAACACGCGAAGCTGTGTTTTGAAGGTGGGGTCCTTTGATTTTCATGAATAACAAAAGAAATTTGTGACAGGTACCTACTTCTCGGCTTTCGTAAACATCGAGCGCAGATTTGTTCAAAGTCGAGATTAAAATATAATATGTATATTATATTAATACAGATTGTGTGAAAATATCTTTGTTGAACAACCTTGCGCTCTATGTGTTTTACTTAAAAGTATCATGATTTTGAATCTGTTTGGTGAGTACATTTACATAAGATTAACCTCTTGTTGACCTGCTAAGAATAGATAATATGTCACGTGATTCCATGCCGCCACAGGTGAATACCTCCAGAAAGCGTGTTTCTCTAGGAAGCGTCACACATTTCGTATTTGAAAAGTGCAGTACCAGCTTTTATTTTTTTAAAATTCAAAACAAGTATCTATAGACTTCGAAGAATATCACTCATGTTAAATTTCAAATGATGATTTTCATGGACATATTTTAATTCTCATACATGTAATCGCAGTTTTCCTGGGCATTGCCAACAACACAATAATATACGAGTAGATGTTTATAAATACACGTTTAATCAGTTTCTTGCGAAAAAGAATATTCAAAGCAACCTTACACTTTTGTCACGTTTTTGGGTGCATATAAACTCGGAAAAACTTCGAATGTCTTAATGCAACTAAGTAGATGAATATTGAGTTTGAACTTCATTTACCTATATTGTGATATTTATTATTAAGAATCCTTATGAAGTATAATAATTATGTTTCTATTTTTCAAATTTGTGGATAAGAGGTATGCAACTTTTCTTGAAGTGATTAAAAATATGTATATTACGCGATTTGTACACGGCATGTATATGTTAAACATAAGTAAATCGGAATATTCATTGTCGCATTTAGAGCAAAATTAAGAAATATAAATATACATGTCAGGCATGTAGTATCAGGGGGAGGGATGACCCCTTCTTTTCAGAGATAAATCTTGATCGGCTGGTACGATATGAATAAACACACATTGAAATTGTTGTTTTACTTTTCAAATAAAGCTGGGTAATAGTTTGATTATTCCCACTCCTACATAATCGATTTTTTTCAAGTTTGGAAGAGCTTACCCTTTTTCTTTTGCTTTATTAAACTTCTTTTCATGTTATTGTTTTTTTTTCTCAGCCCCCCCCCCCCCCAACAAAGGAAAGGAAGTATATTTCTGTGTGTATTTACCGTAATTTATTATTCGATCGCTTGTACTTTTTAAACTGTCATATGGAAGAAAATTAATGCAGTGGCTAATATATTTGATAGATGCATTTATAGATTAAAGATAAAAAAAAAAAGTGATTAGGGGGTTTTAAGACCAAAATACCCCAAGAAAAAAAAAGGCCCCTCGCCCACGCCAAATTAAGAAGAAAACGAGTAGTGCAAGTAAAATTCAAGCTTATTGAATATCATTCTAACCCGGACATTGTTAATTATTTCTTACCTCACGCTACCGCTGTCTTCCTTTTATAGTACCTTTTAAATGTCTCCGCCCATGTGTATGTAATAGAGAAACCGTACTTAAAAAAATGTTCCGGAATTTGTATGTGCGATAGGTGTTGAAAATTGGCTTTTATTTCTTGATACTCAAAGTCATTAATAATGATTGTACAAAATTTTAATCAGAAATACTTTGTTATACATCATGAAAATAAAAATTATACCATATCCTCAAGTATATTCTGTAAAATAAGGGCGAAAAAAGGGACCAAGCTACTATACTTAAGTGGAAAACTCCTTTGACGAGAATAAAAGAAAACAAACTGTAAACCGGAAACAATCACAGCTGCACCTTAACATGTAAGGAACCTTTGAAAACCATAAAGATTTCATAAAATGATTTATTTAATACAATCTATTTATAAAAGTATTAAAATATACTTTTACAACTTTCCAGTATAGCTTCGGGATCTTTTAATCCTATGTAGGATTGTCTGCTAGATATTTGGAATAAGTTTCTTGAAATTTTTTTCGTTTTGATGCATAGTGATCGAAACGTGATCGGAAGGTCGTTTACTGGCTGTTCGAATCACAACCGCGACTAACCTAAGTTAATAAATTAATATACTATTAGCGCTTGTCACTTTGAAATGAAAGTTGCGGATCATTTGGATGAGACCTTAAGATCCGAGGTCCCATGTCACGGTAGGCGTTGGCACAATAAAGAACCCTCATTGCTCATGACGCTGAGTGCCGAGTGAAGGTCACAAATTCAAGCCTCTCACCGGAATGTGGTGACTTCTCTGTACAAGTTAAAAATTCTTAAAACCTAGGTGGAACATCATACAATTAATTTTTGAACGAAATGACCTTGTAGCTAGTAAGGGTAAAATTTCTACATATATCAGCATTTATGTACCAAGACATAGTATTATACATGTTTTACAATTAAAAAAGCCTCCTTTCACAGCGTTCACAACATACTTTCTTTGCCTATAATTCTTCTTTTTTATTTCTAAATTTCGTTTTATTATACCCCCCGCAAATTAAGTTTTTGGGGGGGGATATATAGGAATCACCTTGTCCGTCTTTCTGTCCGTCTGTGCAAACGTGTCCTGTCTATATTTTTCTTCCGAAGGAACATTAGAATCTACTACCTCACACAAAAATTGCTCATTACCTAAGAGTGTGTCATGACCTTGAACCATGGTCATTTAAGCAAGTTCAAGGTCACTGAAAGTAAAATGTTATAATTCGTGTCCGGTACATATCTTCTTATGGATAAACCTGGTGAGTTTCTATTTTACACAAAAATTGCTCATGACCTTGAACCAACTAAGGTCATTTAAGCAAGTTCAAGGTCTCTGAAAGAAAAATGTAATATATCGTGTTTGGTCCATATCTTTCTTATGGGTAAACCTGGTGAGTTCCTATTTTACACAAAGATTGGTTGTTACCTGAGGGTGTATTTGAATTTTTTAAAAGAACTTAAAGGTCAAGGCCACGGGGTCAAAAATTATAGTGTATTTATAAAGGACTTTCATAAAGTTGAATATCACTTTGAATTTTACACAAAGATTGGTTATTAATACCTGAGGGTGTATTTTATATTTTTAAAACTTAAAGGTCAAGGCCACGGGGTCAAAATCATAGTGTATTTATAAAGGACTTTCATAAAATTGAATATCACTTTGAATTGGTTATAACTTTTGAATGAGAAGAGAAAAGGCTTTTATATTACAACATGTGTTTTATATTTCACATATGTATTTCTTGTGGCATCTTCATTTCATTGGATACCAAATACACAATGATTTTTTGACCTTCACATGACATTGACCTTGACCTTGGAGTTTTAATTACTTTTTAAAAATACTTTATTTTTGGTCACAACTTTTGAATGGTAGATACTAGGACTTCTATATTTTACATATACTTTATCCTTGGATATCAACATGACTTTTGAATACTTATGAAAAAACTTTAAGACCATAAATTTTGAATGGTAAGAGCTTTCATATTACAACCTGTGTATTGTCCTGTGTACATTGGAGTTGACAGGCCATTTTTTAACTCAGGATTAGGGTTTTCATAAAAAAATCTATATTTTTTTTTACACACAATATGTCATAAAAATAACATCTCACCCACAAAGACCTTCTTTGAATTTGCCCTGAAGACCTATTTTTCAAAAAATGTTTACTTTATATAATTTTGAATTTTTCTAAATAAACTATGAGAAGAAAAGCTATTTTTCAAAAAATGTTTTCTTTTTATAATTTTGAATCAAAAGATAGCGGGCTTTCATATTTGTTTGACAAGATTGATTATTGATTGTATATTGTTTAACGTCCCATTCGAGAATTTTTTACTCATATAGAGACGTCACCGTATGTCGGTGAAGGTCTTTGAACAAATTTAGACCTTTACTCGGCACTCAGGGCCACTGAGCAGTAAGGGTTCTTTATCGTGTCCACAACTACCGTGACACGGGACCCACGTTTTTAAGGTCATATTCAAAAGACCCGTGAATTTCACTTCTAATGCCGAGCGCTTGGCGAAGGAACATATTTCCCAGCATGCTGCGATTTCTGACACCTTGACCTTCACGATTGACCTAATCATATTTAATTTTGATGATAACTTCCGAATGACATAATGATAGGGCGTTCGTATATATTTGACAAAATTAATAAATAATGACATCTCACCCAAAAAGACACCGAAAGCGGGAGACCACATTTTTTTGAATTTGCTTGTTTGAATTAAATTTCCCTATTGAAAGAGTAAAGGATGAGGTCAATTAAGCCCTCTGGGTCTATATATTAAATGACTCATTGCATCTTGTCAAATTTTATATAATCGTTCCTTTTCAAAGTTATTGACCTTTCAGGAATTTAACGCCTCGCTCCCACTACCTGGTCTTTCCTTTATCTTGACGTAAATCAAAACAGATGTTGAATTCATATGCAATTTATGTGTTAATTGTTAACTAAAGTGTACTAAAGTATCATTAGTTTACGCAACGGAATTAATTGACTTCCCTTACTGTTTGTTTGCTGCAGACCTGCAGCAAGTCTGCTGCAAGTTTGCAGCAAACAAAATCATTTGCTAAGAAATTCTCCTTTGCAGATGATTTCCGCTTGCCGCGATCTTCGGGCAAACAATGCAGCAGTTGCTGCAAAGAACAAGGTATATTGTACGGTTTCAAAACAAATCTGGGCCTGTATTTTTCTAAAATTTAGAAGTGATTATGAAATGAAATTCATCCTTGCTGAATAATTGAAATTCCATCCAATCCTTTGTTCCAATATGACCTCCTAAATGTTAACTGTAGCATCATGCACTTGTGCATTTTCCCGTATTTGGACAAGACACAATGATTAGTTTTCAGTGGAACTTTCTTTCAGAAAGCATACAGTGAATGCATCGCAACAAACATTTTGAGATATTTGATTTTTCAGATTTTTTTTTTACAAAATATATCCAAAACTTGAAGTGGACGACGGCTACAGACGTGCTTTAAATTCTTAATAAAAATAAGCACAGAAAATAGTCATTTTGAGTTTTCTGCATAAAACTTAGAACTGCATCCAAATTAATGACGTCATGGTCCTCCTTCCCGCTATATTCTTAAATGAACTATTATTTACTCAACCAAGTATTGATGCAAATTTCATAACTTTTGAAGGACATTAAATTCTTAGGGCACAATAAAGTCCAAACCGTACCTTATTTTTCGTAGGAACTCAACATATTTGGAAGATGATTGCAAGAAACATTATACATATATCACATGGCTTCGAGTTACCATGTACCAGAAAATTTGCCCTATGGCGACAGGAAAGCCATGGAAGTTATGTCACCCTCTGCCGAATTGACATAACACTCCATGGCTTTCCTGTCACCTTGGGGCAAATATTCTGGTATAGTCGCCCGAGATGCCATGTGGTATATAAAACATATGGAGATAACGAACAGTATTCGAGATCTAAGGTCCATAAAACAATACAAAATAGGAGCAGAGCAAACACGGACCTCCGAAACATTAGAGGTGGGATCAGGTGTCATGGAGGAGTGAGCATCCCCTGCCGACCGGTCACACCAGCCGTGTGCTCCTTTTCATGTTCGGGAGATAATGGGAAAATCCGTCGTAACTTCAGTGTATAAATAATGGACCAACAATAAGTATGAACCAGAAGTCTCTGTCGAGACTGTAGCTCTACTGGTTCGTACTTGCCATCAGACCACAATTCAAAGGAATTTCACAGACATTTCTATTTTTAGTAACAATGGAAACACTGTTCATCAAAATCAAAAACCGATGCACTATTTTAAATATCTTAGTGTAGTCTACTTGTTTGCCAAGTTATACTGAAATCAGACCAAAACTGTAGAAGGAGTAGCATTTTAAAGGAATTTCACAGGAAATTCTATTTCTAGTAACCATGGCGACACCGTTCATCGAAATCAAAAACCGTTGCACTATTTTGTGTATCTTAGTATAGTCTACTTGTGTGCCATGTTATACATGTATTGAAATCAGATCAAAATTGTAGGAGGAGTAGCGTTTAAAAGGAATTTTACAGAAATTCTATTTTTAGTAACCATGGCAACAACGTTCATCGAAATCAAAAACCATTGCACTATTTTATGTATCTTAGTGTAGTCTACTTGTGTGCCATGTTATATTGAAATCAGATCAAAATTGTAGGAGGAGTAGCATTTTAAAGGAATTTCACAGAAAATTCTATTTTTAGTTACCATGGCGACACCGTTCATCGAAATCAAAATCCGATGCACTATTTTATGTTTCTTAGTGTAGTCTACTTGTGTGCCAAGTTATATTGAAATCAGATCAAAATTGTAGGAGGAGTAGCATTTTAAAGGAATTTTACAGAAAATTCTATTTTTAGTACCATGGCAACACCGTTCATCGAAATCAAAAAACGTTGCACTATTTTGTGTATCTTAGTGTAGTCTACTCGTGTGCCAAGTTATATTGAAACCAGACCAAAATTGTAGGAGGAGTAGCGTTTTAAAGGAATTTCACAGAAAATTCTATTTTTAGTAACCGTGGTGACTCCGTTCATCAAAATCAAAAAACGATGCTTTATTCTATGTATCTTAGTGTAGTCTACTTGTGTGCCAAGTTATACTGAAATCAGATCGAAATTGTAGGAGGAGTAGCGTTTTAAAGGAATTTCACAGAAAATTCTATTTTTAGTTACCATGGCGACACCATTCATCGAAATCAAAATCCGATGCACTATTTTATGTATCTTAGTGTAGTCTACTTGTGTGCCAAGTTATATTAAAATCAGACCAAAACTGTAGGAGGAGTAGCGTTTTGAAAAATTGTTTACTGACAGACGGACAGACAGACAGACAGACGGACGGACGACGGACACCTTACTATCGCATAAGCTCTTCTGGTCTCTGACCAGTAGAGCTAAGAACGTCAGTCAGCATTTGACTCAATGATAAACTGTATTTGCTGACAAGGTAATTGTATCGACCATAGAACTTACGAAATAATGACTTTAAATGAGACAGCTGAAATTCTTGTTTCATCAACTTGTTTGTCAATAATTTACCTCGTTTTATAAATTGTTCATACGTAGAGCATGCTATTGCGTATCGAATCAACTGAGATATATAAACTCCGTATGCAGGTGATGAAGGTATATTGCTGCATAGGTAAGGGAAGCTGACAATAGAAAAGTTATAGTCATCACGTTTATCATAGAGCTTGGTTGTTAGATTACCATTAACGTCTTTTTCAAGTAAAATATCAACAAATATGAAACAGATGTGTCAGATTCTGTGGTATCTTTTATCTCAAGCTCACTAGGATATATCGTATCGACATAAGAATGGAAATTAGTCTAGGGATGTCAACGAATAGTCGACTATTCTACTCTCAGTCGAATGGACCGACGATCGAATAATGAAACGACATTCGAATATTAAATAAATGCAAGTAAAGGAAGTGATGATGAAATTCTCATCTCAGAATTGAAAAAGCGGCCTTCCTCTCGTAGCGTACGTCCTCGGACGAATAAGAGCTCAAACACAGTATTTAATATTAAATATTTTTTAAAGTTCAAGTTAATATCCAAATTGTACATATGGAAAAAACAGTAATTACATACCGCGATAATTATTTCTCAATCACTGACTTTTTTGTTACTGTAGTAAATTATGCAGCGTTATACTGGACTTTGAAAATTATTTAATTGACTTGTATACCAATTATAAGTATAACCTCTAGGAATTTCAAATGCTAGGAACACACAATATTTGCATACCCATGAAGTTTTTTAAACTTCGATAATTATCAAAACAATAATCTTACATAAAAGACATTTTGATAGCTTTGGCAATCCTTAATTATCAAACAGTATTTAACAACATCACCGGAGGTGTGGATAGTGTGTGTTTACAATTCCCATTTTCCAATGTATTTCTATTTTCCAATTTATCATACTGAATAAGCTTTCAAAAACACCGTGCTATAAAAATATTTACATTTCCAATGTCTTTGTCCGAGATAAAATTACCAATTGTAAATGTAATTTATTTCCTCATGAATGTCTTGGCGCGGTTCCCCCCCAAAAAAACCACGTGTAGGGCGGGACAACACCTAGAGAGAAGCAGGCTTGGAGCCCGTGGATTGGCGGAATCAAAGCATGTAAATATAAGGAATAACTGTCAGATTTTTCGAATTCATGAAGATGATCAATGGATTGGCTTGTGTGATAATTTTATGCATAAACGCCTTCGGCGTTTATGCAAATCAGCACACAAGCCAATCCATTGATCACTTCATGAATTAGAAAAATAAGACAGTTATTCCTTAAATAAATGCTTAGAATAGTCGACTATCGTTCGAATAATGCAATCGAATGTTCGACTAAGGAAAATTTATATTTTGACATCCCTAGAGATTACCATTGTTAATTGATAGTACGTCGTCGATATATCTAAATGTCGAGTTGAAGGCCACAGCAAGTGTTTTCTTCTTTTCACGCATAAGATTTTGCACAAATTCTGATTCATAGGAATACAAAATAGGTCTGCTAATAACGGGGCGCAATTGGTACCTATGGGAATCCAATAGATTTAGTAAATTTTTGCAAAAGTGGGTCAAACTCCTTGTGCAATAAAGTGGTACCCAAAGAAAGAATACACTTGTGAAATATAAAAAGCCATAGTGCCAACAATCAAGGATTAAGGGCAGGTTACAGTTTTTGTGGACAAAACAAGCGGACATTCTGAAAAGATTTTTTTTGTTTAAAATTTTAAGATCAACAGCCTCTTGTCTTCATAAGCCAACACAAGGTAGAAAACAAGAAGATATTTACCAGATGTCATTTTCTTCAGCAGCCATGACAGGTCTCACGCTATCTCCTGAGATTTAATCCTGAAACTTAAATTGGTTTTATGAAATTTTATTTAGTCAGTTTTGGACATACGTTACCGTATTTTATTAGATATTAATAAACATAGCTAAAACTGATTTCCAGGCAATCTTTTTTATTATTGTATGTTTTGGAGACCTGCATCGGAAATCTGATAGGTTGTTCTGAAATTAGTCCCTAATGGGTGAACCCGAAGTGGGGGGGGGGAGGCTTTAGGATTTCTTCTCGCCTGTCCGTTCGTGTCTCCATCTGTCCGTCAGTCTGTCTGATTTAAAACTGGTTTGGTTTTCAGCACTTTTTTTCGAAAGGCATGTTTTATTATATCTTTGGAATGATATTTAATGGTTAAGTTTGTTTAATGCCATTTTGTTAAATTTAAGCACGAAATATAAATACGATACTCACTGAATTATGGTGTGAGTAAAAATCGTAAGCGAGTTAATCCCCCCCCCCCCAAACCGTATTACAGAAATCTGAGGACTTGCCTGCTTCCATTATACAAAACGAAATCAAGCACAAATTATGAATGAATAATGGAACCAGAAGTCTCTGAAGAGACTGTAGTTCTACTGGTCTGTATGTGTATAAAGGAAAAGTAGCACTTGGGTTTGACTTTTCTTTTTTCACAGAAATTTCTATTTTTAGTAACCATGGCAATACCGTTCATCGAAATCAGTGTAGTCTACTTATGTGCCAAGTTATATTGAAATCAGACCAACACTGTAAGAAGAGTAGCGTTTTAAAGGATATTCATAGAAATTTATAACTTTAGTAACCATGGCAACACCGTTCATCAAAATAAAAAACCGATGCACTAGATTATGTTATCTTACGTTAATCTTCTTGTGTAAGAAGTTATATTGAAATCAGACCAAAACTGTAGAAGGAAAAGCGTTTGCAAGGAATTTCACAAAAATTTCTATTTTTAGTAACCATGGCAACACCGTTCATCGGTGTATTAAATTAAGTTTCTTAGTGTAGACTACTTGTGTGCCAAGTTGTATTGAAATCAAACCAAAACTTGAGGAAGAGTAGCATTTTGAAAAATTGTTTACAGACAGACGGACTGCTAAAAAGACGGACGGACGACGCACACCTTACCATCGCATAAGCTCTTCTGGGGCCCGTTTTACAAAAGGACTAACGACTTGAGACCAAATTGAATTTTTAGTATAACTTTTTAATAAATATTACATTGAAAATTATTTTGAAGGTTTTAAAAGGAATAAGGTATGACGTTAACACAAACAATTTCAAAGAGAAATATTAATTTTGCAAATTATTACAACAATCTGAAGTTTTTGGTCTTAGTCGTAAGTTCTTTTGTAAAACGGGCCCCTGGTCTCTGACCAGTACAGCTAAAAATGAAGAATTCGACATTATTGCACCTACATTCAACCTATAATGTCCAACACGCTTCGAGATAAATTTTGGTATCTATTGTATTAGAATTTTTTGTAAATGTGTGATAAATGACAGGATATGAGATAACTACTTTGGCATCTCTTCGAGCGACCAAATGCTCTCTCTGGCATTTTTAACAAGATTTGGGAAAGATAAAATAATCACCGAACTTTTTCGCAATGATGAAGTATCCATGTTGTATATGAAAATGTGTGTATATTTCTTCAAAGTATAATTCATATACGAAAAAAACTTGCATGGATGTGAAGAATATACACCGATACATGCACAGGAAGGTATCATTTTCTTTCTATATGCCATGTCCAATAGTTTCTCAGAAAAAAAAATAGAACCACAGTATTGGTTAAATTACACACAACGGAACTTTGGTGTTTGTTAGCATAAGGATTAAAATGAATCGATCGATAACGATCATTATAATAGTTAACGTACTATAAAGCATCCTCAACTGGGCGATAATGTCAACAATTCTTTGCTGCACATTCGCTTAAATGACAACGAAAAACTAGGATATTTGTTTAAATTTGCTCAACATGGAAATGATTTTAAGTTCTGAAATATTGATGTGCCTGCTCATTTAAAATGGATTAAACGTCAGAATAATTAATTATTGGGATTAATCAAGACTTTCTGGATAATGCGATTAACTATCAAAATATTAATCTTTGCTGTATCAGCTTGGGATCTTATATCGTGTGTGCAAGGATCTTTAATATGGAAATTTCCAGGTAAAACTTGCTGATACCGGTATTTTTTAACATGTTTAAATGTATACTGGAACATCCAAATTGTTCTTTGAAACTTTAATTTTGGGTTTCTCATCTTGTACTATTTATAAATTGTACCTCACTGAAAACTATTTACAGTTCATTAACCTTAATATGTTCAACAATTTAAATTGTTTATGGATAACCTCCTTATCTAAAACAATACGAATTTCCTACTTTTTTTTGAACAAGTTACATATATTTGTAAGCAAACTTGATTGTGGTTTCGCGACCACATTTAACTAGTTTTCTATTATTTCATATGAGCGTCAAATACGCTTTATTTACCAAATAATGTTATGTCTGAGAGCTGTTTTTTTTCATGTTTGTGTATGGTAATATTGAATGGATTGTAAATTTTCCTATCATTCATTGTAATGCGAAAATCTTTTTATAGATTTTTTGCAAAATTTGCTAGCACTGTAGGAACTTAACAATACAACACAAATATTTGATCAATTAAAAGGATAATATTTTTTTGTATCTTACAAAAAAGATAATGCACCAAGCTATGTTTACATAAACTGTACGTTGAAATGTGGAACAGATGTACAAAGTACTTTTTCATTATCCAATTACGTACAAACAATTAATTTCCTAAATATCAAAGTAATTTAAACTTAATTTTAGTACATATATCAATGAATGATAAATCAGTTGTCGATATATAGACCAAATTTTACAAAAGATTCCTCCCCTCCAATGATTGACAGCCATATTAAAAAGGGACAAGCGATGCTGTAAGGAGAATGATACTCCTCTTTGCTACTCGTGCATGCATATGAGTATAATAAAAAAGTTTAACGGACAGACGTACACCCCATCACTACCTACCCCCACCCCCCAAATTAAACACACATATTTTCAAGCGAAGGATATAATAAGAAATGGTTTCAAACATACCTATACACCTAAAATACTGCAATATTTTTTTAAAAACCAGCATGATATATAAAAAATCTTATTCGCAAACTCATTCATTTTTAATCGAAAATAAATTATAGATGTATCTATGGACTACGAGAGGTACTAAATATTGACATTTATCTCTGAATATTCCCAAGTTACACATGTAAATGGATAGAATTTCAACACAGACATTTCAGATAAAAAAAGACTAATAATCTCTAAAAAATCAGTGGGATTAAAAATAATGGAATAAGCATGCGCAGAAAAAATTAAATATTGTGAAATGAACCCCGACAAAGACAACTGAATATATTGCGTACATCTACAAAGTACATGTACATTTTCATTCCCCTAGTGATGCATGTCTCTTTGAAATCGATTATGATTTCATGTTCAGAAACGATTTTCCACCAGTACGATGTTTATTGTCCAGCATGGTATCCTTAATATTCTAGAATTTTCAGTGTTTCAATTTCTGCCAAAACTGATTATAACTTCCATTCTTATGTTTACATAATCATATGCTTAAATGTATAAGAATAACACAGCGGTGTTGATAGATATATAGATATAAATACAACACATATCAACACACTTTCTTATTAGCTACTTATTTCAGTAAATAAACGTACTTATCGTTGTATGATACATGCACGTTTTGAAACCATTTAAAACTATAAGCTGGATAAAAAAAGAAGAATACGTGATTTGCATAAAGTATTTTTTTCTAGAAAACGTCAGTACTTTTGTAAATATTGAGTTAAATTGATTAATAATTGAGAATAGTTCTCGCTTTATCATGTTTGTGAAATCACTAAATAATCTGATTGTCGACGTCGATTGACATTTTTAAAAGATCTGCATGACGTTCAAAATAATGTCAAGGTGATTAAACTTTTAAATAAAAACAATATATAATTTTAACTCATTTCTATACAAAACGGTGTAGATTTCCAAAAAGTATTGGGTTGAATGTTTTGTATTCCGGCAAACTTACAGCCAACGATCCCGTGCAGAACACCTGACGCCAAAGTCAGTTTGTCATTCTATTTGGCCGACTAATCGATAAATTTTAAACCTAATAATCGAAGGCGAGAAAAAAAAATTCTAAAAATGTTTGACTTCGAAGACAAATATATATCTCTATGTTTATACAAGGAGGCATGATTGTTTAATTTGAAATTCGAAGTTTGCTTACCAGCGAACAAATATCTGTAGTATCTAATGAATGTTATTGAAACAAGATGTGTTTGTGAAACACTATGCGCCCGGCGGCAACAAAATTACAAAAAACTAATTTTAGCATATAGGTCACAGTCAAGGTCACAAGGTCATTGGTATTAATGTTATTTGAAAGAACTTTAGTGGTGGAGAATGCATACCAGATATGAAGTCTATATCTCCTTTGGTTCAAAATTTATGGCAAAAGTTCGAAAAAGCTATTTTTAAGATTAACGTCACAGTCAAGGTCACAAGGTCAATGACTTTGATGTTATTTGTATGATCTTTATTAGTGAAGTATGCATACCAAATATGAAGTCTCTAGCTCCTATACTTCAAAAGTTATGGCAAAAGTTTAAAAAAGATATTTTTAGCATGTTGGTCACAGTCAAGGTCACAAGGTCATTGACCTTGGTGTCTTTTGAAAGAACTTTATTAGTGGAGTATGCATACCAAATATGAAGTCTCTATATCTCAAGGTTCAAAAGTTATGGCGAAGGTTCAAGTTTTCAACAGACAGACAGATAAACAGGCATACAGACAGGACCAAAACAATATACGCCTCGGATCTATCGATCCAGGTGCATAAAAAACAATATACGCCTCGGATCGATAGATCCCGGCGCATAAAAATAGTTGAAAGTAACCAAGCATTACTGTAGGTTCAAGATAGAATAGAAACTATGAGTATGTAGCTATATATATATATATATAGAGAGAGAGAGAGAGAGTGAGAGAGAGCAATAACAGTTTGGGGGGGACCGACCAAAAATTAAAAAACATCCATTAAAAAGTATTTGACATACAAAATTTAATAAAAGGAATGGTCTTCTGAAGTTAGGAGAAATAGCCAAAACTATACAATATATTCTATGAAATAACTAATTTTCGTGGTGGTTTAATTTTCTTGGTATTCAAGGTATGAAGAGACCCACGAATTTATGTCCACCACGAAATGCAATTTTTAAACATACCGGTATACTACTACTAAAAAATTCTTCACCACTAATCAAATCCCGAAGAACCAAAACATTTTCCTCAATCCACAGAAAATTGACCACTCGAAAATATGTGATTCTACAGTATTGTCAAAATTAACATCCTTCCCATCTCGGTTCATACGTACGGGTGTTAATCATTTGGAACCCCCAAGGTTTTGTACATTTAAAGTAAACACACAATTAAGAGATTTATGTAGTATATACTTGTATGTCGGGTTAAATTAAAAGATGTTAAGTGCTTTTATCCATGCCGTTTTATCGTACACTACTGTTCTTCGTAAACAACTGGCAAGAAATTATCAATTCATAGATAGATTTTTTCGGATATGAAAAGGAAGCGCTCAGTATCAAATGGATCAGTTGGTGTGCTAATGATATTTTTTCTTGTCATTTTCAGGAACAGGTAACCCTCAATGTAACGAGATGGACCCACTGAACGATACAAATAACAGTTCCTCGGAGCTCGAGTCCGATAAAAATTTCTATGAACTCGCCGTCTTCATCAATGGGGTGATTCTTTACCCATGTATATGCATTCCAGGACTACTTGGAAACGTACTCACACTGGTGGTTTTATCACAAACGAATATGCTTTCTTCTACCAACGCATTCCTGAGTGCCCTTGCGGTGTCGGACATGGTTAGCCTGATCAATGACATAATATATTTCTCTGTAATGGTCCTATCAAAATCAAGTCCGGAAGTGGCGTATCATATTTACGTTCATGTGTACCCGTTTGCTCATTTTGTTTTCAATATTGCTAACTCTGTCTCGTCATGGCTTACAGTGTCAGTTGCAATAGAACGATTTTTGCTCGTTTGTTTTCCCGCCAAATCTCGGACTATGTGTACACGATCACGTGCTATTGCAGGAACTGTGGTTATCAATGCTGTAATGCTGAGCGTTTCATTGCCGTACGCTTTCCGATATAAAGCAGTCCCCGTGTTCGACAATACAAGAAATGTGACCATGCTAGAGCTCAACTTGACCAATTTGTGGAAGGATGAACAGTTTTCAGTATACTATTCATGGTGTATAAATTTTCTCAGGTGCAACATACCTCTTGTCATTTTGATCATCCTTAACGCCTGTATCATCAAAGCGCTTTTAAAACTTCGTGCTAAGAATAGATCACGGTATATACATCGACAAAGGGTGACATTCATGCTTATTATCATCATTATGAAGTTTTTGTTATGTACAACGCCAGATGCCATTTTGTCGACATTTTACGGGTATGGATACACGGAAGACAATTATCGAGTACGCGGGATCCGTGAATTTACAGACATGCTACTTGCCTTAAATGCCGGCACCAATTTCGTTGTTTACTGCGTTTTAAGTGTGACATTTCGAATGAACTGCAGGAAACTTTTCTGTCATAAGGAAGTTCCAAATGGTGCGTCAAGGGACAAAAAATCCGTGTACAAGCTCTTGTCAGATAAATCGATATTTTGGAAACAAAACAAGAAAAACAACAGTAGCCTTTGAATCAGGGATAAAACACATTGAACTGTGAACTACTAACTAATGAGGTGCCATACAATTTTTTTTTCTTATAATTATTCTTTTATATGATTTTCCGTCCCCTTGTAGTCTTTGTAGCTTGTTTTGATCATGCCCCGATGTAATGAATGACTTTCTAGTTGAACTCAATGTTTAAAATATTTCTTTCCTATTGGTTTATATGAAAATAAATCAAACAAAGTAAAGAAATGGTCTTCATTATCGCTTTATCAAACTGTTAATCTGCAGGAACACGATCAAGTGTCAGTACATTTTATATGACTACAATTTTGACCTCAGTTAAAGTCTGTTTAATTTCATGATCCCAGGACCAAGAGTCTTTTAATGCATGTCCTTAGAGAGTTTCTCCTTTTTTTATGCAATTAAAGCAATTTTGTTTTCTGAAATATAAATATTAACATTAAATGAAAAACGGTAATAAGAATGTTTTGATATGCAAACAGTAAAATTCTGTTGTAACGAATCAAAATTGAATCTCTGCATACTTTCTCATATATATTTGTAGCTCCCGATACCTGTACATGTATATTGAATCTTTAGTGTAAACTGAATACACCAATTCCGAATTTCTTTAAACCTTTCATCACTCATCAAAAAGTATTTAAGAGAATATCTTCCTTTTAAATTTCTGCAATTTTATCAAAAGTCTGCCTCGATAAAAGATTTTTGTAATTTTTTTATGACTGCTGATTCCGATACATGTATCCCATTAATTTAAGACAATGTTATTTATGGAATTGCTGTCTAGTTAGTATAGTATGTCAGTGATTCCTTATATTTCCATTTCATTGTGAAATAAAATTGTAGATTTAGATTTTAAAAATGTAGACAGAGATTTAAATTACACTAGGACTCCCATGCCAATTTCAATGTAGTCCTCGCCCACTAACGACAAACACAAAGGCAGCCGCGCGAGATTTAAATGCATATTTGGCCTCCCTAGCGTCAGGCACAGAGACAAATGAGCACGAGATTTGCATGCATATTAGGCCTTCCTAGCTCCTGACCTATCGACCTGCCTAATTTAAAATCCGGTAAAATTATCAAGAAATCAACTCCTCTAACTTTCAAAGAGTTGTCACATAGAAAAAAATGGAAATATATTTCTATAAATGGACAGGTCATAGACTAATATTTTACATGTTTTACAAAACATTAAAAGAGTTTTTTTTTAACTTCACCATTTGTTTTGTCAGGTGCATTTTGAATAAACTTCCAAGAAACTTTCTTTACATTTGTCTTGATGTTGAATGCTATGTACATGTATACCTCATCATCTCAAGCCATGGTTTGAAATCCTCATATAGCTCTCGATAATGGGAGAGGATCATTTTGACCGTGGTTTGCGACGATGCGTATACATTAAATGTGTATACATTAATTTAAAGATAATTTATGCTCATTTGTGAGGATATGCTCCTCTTTGCCCTCGTACATGTAGCACTTTGGTCTATTTTCATTCCACTTGCAAAATCTTTGTTCATACCGATATTTTTTCACTTCTATTTTTCATTTAATAAGTAATACCCAAAAGTATTCAAGGAATAACCACTCTGTAAGGGCGACATTGTTTTACACCAACATGTACTGATGTATATATGTTAAAACAATGATGATGTTCAGTGTAGATATGAATTACTTGAATTATTATGTAGTAGTGCAATTTTTAGAAGGTCCTGACATTCGTTACTTTAGACAATTGATAATTGGTACTGAGTAATCAATAAAGAGGTCTAGTAGAAGAAATAAGTTGTTTTTATGTTGATAAACACTTTTTCAATGCAGAAACATTGTTTTTTTTTACTTTGCGCGGCCATACTATTATTAATCTCCATTTATTTATTTATTTTTAGAAACAGTTTCTCTTCGATCGAGGTATCTGTATTATAAAGAAATCTGTAACGTATATAATGCGAGTGAAAAAGCTTATAATAAGAGGAATTCAGAAGAATGCAAAAAACATTATCTTTTTTATTCAGATTATAAAGAATATTTTTGTAGGCAAAAAGATGTTGCTCGTCTGCCTTTTCTTCGTCAGTAGATCTTCCAAATTTGCTTTTATTTTTAAAACATCATCTTATATTCAAGTAAACGATATTGAGCCATACATTGTAATTCTGAATATATATATATATATATATATATATATATATATATATATATATATATATATATATATATATATATATATATTCAGAATACAATTGAATTTTAAAATATGCAATAATATCATTAAGCTTAGCCCAATTGCTTAATCCCAGAGATTAATCCCTAGAAAACATTCAGAGACAATAATTTGTTGACGGATGACAGACAGCTAGACAGACACACAAGGGTAAAACAGTATACCCCCCTCTCCTTTGGAGCGGGGGTATTAATACTGAATATCCATTTTAAGCTCAATATATGTAAGAGTAATTACTGAACAAATATAAATTTATACATTCACTTTTGTACGAAGATCTTACCGACTATGGAGTTAAATGGCCTGAATAATAAAGTAAAGAAAATTATTATAATGAGCAACTCTATATCGTCAACGTTCCTTGTTTTGGAAATAACATGTAACTGACATCTGCATGTAGTTTTGTGTTTCCCAGTTGATAAAGTACAATGATGAATCTTCAATACGAATTTTTAAACCAAAGCAGCTAACTGACAAATAACTTGTTGTTACAGGACTTCAACAACCTTGTTCAGTCACCAGTTCGCAAATACTATGGTCGTCATAATCTCGTTTGTATAAACAAGAAATCTAAAGTGTTTTACACTTACTTTGTCTATGGATGACTTCGCTAACAAACAAATACCCCGCTTACCTAATAAATACAGGGGGCTCATGACACAAGTGGCAGGTCATTCTCTCCCTAAGCATCCGATTCCACCTCGATGTTTCCTTAAGATTTTATGCCCCCGTAATCGAAGATTCGGGGGTATATAGTTTTTGTCGTGTCCGTCCGTCTGTCTATCTCTCTGTTTGTCTGCAAAAACTTGAATCTTGCCCATAACTTTTGATATAGTGTAGGTATGACTTTCATATTTCACATGTGTATTCCTTGTGACAAGACCTTTCTTTGGGTACCATCAAGTTTGACCTTGACCTTGGAGTTTGACCCACTTTTACACAAAAATTCTAAACTTTTACTTTGGTCATAACTTTTGAAAGGTAGATAATAGGTCTTTCATACTTCACATATATGTATTTTTTTTAGGATAGACCTTTCATTGGATACCAACAACTTTGACCTTTTGGCCTTGACATCTTGATTAAACTGTCTTTCAATGAAGACTGAAAGACAGAGCAAGAAAGCTTTCCTCAAGGAATCCAGCGATAATGTATGAAAGCAATGACATTATTCTGCAAGAAAATCTTATATAGTGCTGAATATGTTTGTACCGTTTGTCAAAGGATGCTTTACAAAGAAATGGTTGTGCGCTTGAAGCCTGATAAGTTTCCTGTTCAAGAACTGTTGAAGTCATGCAAAACATACATTAAAGGACCCAAAATTTGGAATGGATTTGTACAACTTGTCAAAGATATCTGAAAAGGTGAAAAATGCCTCCTCAAGCACAAACAAATAAACTGAATCTTACATTAGAATCAAGTGTAGTGAATGAATTGACAGACTTTGAAGCTCGACTTTTGGCAAAACGAATACCCTTCATGAAGACAACAGCCCTCCATCGAGGAAAACAAAAAGGAATAGCTGGATCAGTTATCAATGTTCCATCAGAATGATGAATGATGAAACTAGTAGCCATCTACCTCGTACACCAATTGCATTTGGAATCATACCAGAAAACAAATATTTCAAAGCCATATTTTTTTGTGAGAATATTAGACCAACTTTTTAAAGTTTTTGTAAACTATATATTCAAAAACTTTCGGATTGTTGAAGGAGAATAACATTATCAGGATGTTACTGATGTTTCCAAGACCTTGGTTTAGACTTTTTGAAAGAGGATAGTGACCTATGGCATCACCTTACAAGACATAAAGATGCAGTAGCTGAAAATATATACCCTGATGAAGATAATTAGAATGAAGAAACACCTGACAATTGTGAATTAAATTCTCAAGAAGAACAGGCTATGGATATGTGAAAGGACTTCCCTCTCGATACATGCATACAGTCCACAGATCCAGCTCTTGATGTTATATATAGTCAGATCTTAAACTTTGCACCAGGAGAAGGGAAACACCGGTTAGTATTATGACGGATCCTGGGTGTAAGGAGATGGCATTCCCTAAGCTCTTTCCAAGGGGATAATTTGGTTATGATGCTATAATAAATCTGGATTATTCACTAAAAATGTAGAGTATTTGTTTTCCACAGTATGTTACAGAAACACAAGCAAATAATGGATAACATTTCAATTGCCATGAGGAAGACATATTCATCAACAGGTGATAGAAATATTTACTCCAGCTTTATCAAAGACCATGACAAACTTTCTGGACTAATTTTGAAAGATCACGCTTATTAATCTTGCAGACAGTCAGAGGGTCGCCCACTTACTGGAAGAAAGCTATGTTCAAACTTCTTGCAACAGTAAAGCATTTAGGAATATTTACATTCTTTGTTAACATCAGCAGATCTCAAGTGGAGGGACACATTGCAGGTTATAGCGCGCCAACAAGGAAATGTCTTGACTGATGAACAGGTTGATAAACTATCATATGATGAAAATATGCACTTCTACCTTCAAATCCAGTGACTGCTGCTCAACATTTTGATCATCGGCTTCAGACCCTTTTCAACACTCTTCTGTTGTCTTCTGCTCATCCTCTGGATTATTCGCCCGCGTGGCGCAGTGGTTTTCCAGCAGTATGTTACAGAAACACAAGCAAATAATGGATAACATTTCAATCCTTACGTCAACAGGTGATAGAAATATTTACCCATGACAAACTTTGGGACGTGGAAAGATCCGGTCCTTCGGATGAGACCGTATAAACGGAGGTCCCGTGTCGCAGTAGGTGCTGGCACAGAAAGCTAAAACCCTCACTGCTCAATATTTACCTTTGTGCCGAGTATAGGACAAAATTGCAGGTCTCCGCCGGCAATTGGTGGAACAGGTCTAAACTATCATATGATGAAAAATTGCACTTCTAACTTCAAATCCAGTGACTGTTAAACATTTTGATCATTCAATCAATCATCCTCTAGGAAAAAATTAAACAAGAAGCCTATGGGCCACATCGCTCACCTGAGCAATGTAGCTAGGAAAAAAGCATAAATCACTTTATTTTTCAAAGGTTAAAACCTAAAAGTGGTCCCAACCAATCCTTAAAAAGGAGAGGGTATAACTTAAACAAACTTGAATCTACACAAACTAAGGATGCTTGCATATTTCTTTGACTACCTGTGGCTTTATTGCCCTTTACATTTGAACTTAAATTGTGGTCCCGTCCTACCCCCAGGGGTTATGACTCGAACAAAATTGAATCTACACTATGAATAGGACTAATCATGGCTTTGCTATTCCTGAAAAGAAGATTTTAAAAGATTTTTCTACATGTTTCTATGTAAAACTTGGATTCTATGTTGTGGCCACGCCCTACCCCCAGGGGTGATGATTTTAATAAACTTGAATGTCCACTATCTGAGGATGCTTCCATAAAAATATGATCATTCATGCCTTTGCTATTCCAGAGAAGAAGCTTTATAAAGAATTTTCCTATATATTTCTATGTGAAACTTTGACCGGCCATTATGGCCACACCCTACGCCTAGGGGTCATTATTTGAACAAACTTGAATCTCCACTACCTGAGGATGCTTCCATAAAAATACGATCAATCAAGCCTATGCTATTCCAGAGAAGAAGATTTTTAAAGAATTTTCCTATGTATTTCTATGTAAAAACTTTGAATGGCCATTGTGGCCCCGCCCTACCCCCGGGGGTCATGATTTGAACAAATTTGAATCTACACTACATGTACCTGAGGATACTTCCCTATAAGTTTCGTCTTTCCTGGCACAGTGGTTCTTAAGAGGATTTTTAAAGAATTTTCATATATATTTCTATGTAAAACTTTGATCAGCCAGTGTGGCCCTGCCCTACCCCCAGGGGTCATGATTTGAACAAACTTGAATCTACACTACCTGAGGATGCTTCAATATAAGTTTCATCTTTCCTGGCACAGTGTTTCTTAAGAAGAAAATTTTTAAAGATTTTTCCTCTACATTTCTATGTAAAACTTTGATTGGCCATTGTGGCCCCGCCCTACCCCCGGGGGTCATGATTTGAACAAGCTTGAATCTAAATTACCTGAGGATGCTTCCCTATCAGTTTCATCTTTCCTGACACAGTGGTTCTTGAGAAGATTTTTAAAGAATTTTTCCTATATATTTCTATGTAAAACTTTGATCGGCCAGTGTGGCCCCGTCCTACCCTCGGGGGTCATGATTTGAACAAATTTTTAATTTACACTACTTGAGGATACTTCCCTATAAGTTTCATCTTTCCTGGCACCGTGGTTCTTGAGAAGAAGATTTTTAAAACATAGCATCAAATTTTCACCATTTTTGAATTATCTCCCCTTGAATAAGGGCGCGTGGCCCTTCATTTGAATAAACTTGAATCCCCTTCACCTAAGGATACTTTGTGGCAAGTTTGGTTGAAATCAGCCCAGTGGTTCTCGAGGAGAAGATGAAAATGTGAAAAGTTTACGACAACGACGACAGACGACGGATAAATTTTGATCAGAAAAGCTCACTTGAGCCTTCGACTCAGGTGAGCTAATAATGTTCATATAGGATAGAGTTGCAACAAAAAGGCTGGCCTCATGCACACATAGTTAAATGGATTGACAATGCACCTACTCCTGAAGATGATGAAGTACTGATCAAACTCATAGGCGACTATATCTCATGTCAAATTCCAAATGTAGATGAAAAACTTTACTCTTTGGTAACATCTGTTCAGCAGCATAAACATTCAGCAACATGCAAGAAAAAGGGAACTTTCTGCAGATTTTGAATTTCCTTCCCTAAACTACCATCAAACACTACCGTCATAGCTAAAGCTTTACAAATAAGTGACCCAATAAAACAGGCAGCAATTAAGCAGAAAAATCTTAGTGTATTGAACAAAATTCATTACATTCTCTCTACTAGAGGCACGTTCATTATCTGTGGATAGTTTGGTTACAATGGCTGGAGTTTCTAATGAAGACTATGAGACGGCAATAAAAACTACAAATTATGGAAGGACTTTTGTCATTAAACGTCCTCGACAAGAAATTAACACAAACTATTATAATCCAGATTTACTCAAAGCTTGGAGAGCCAACATAGATGTTCAATTTTGTTTGGACCCAAATGCCTGTATTACTTATATGGTGGTCTATATAACGAAGGATGAAAAGGAAATGGGGCAGATTTTACAAGCAGTTTCACAGGAGACAGTTACAGAGAATTGGTCAACAAAGCTGCGGAGATGTGCAAAGGCATTTTTAAATGCTAGGGAGCTCAGTGCCCAAGAGGCTGTTTAAAGACGTCTGAGTTTTTCTCTCTTTAAATGTAACTTTCGCAAAGTTTTTGTTCCTGCAGACTTGCCTTCAAACAGAATACTCGAACCACTATAACAAATAAGAGAAATGGAAGATGGGGACGAAGGTATTTTTAAATAAAAACATCATTGATAAATATGCAGCTCGGCCTACAACCATGTCAGAAATCTGCCTCGCAAACTTTGCTGTTTGGTACTTGCCTGTACATGTATATGGCCCAAAATTACAGATATCTCAGATGGTGAAGCAGATACTGCGTCAGTTGATTCTAAGATAATTGAACTAACAAACGGTTTTGGAAAGAGGAAGACAGTAACTCCTGCCGTTCTCCGTTATCATTGGAAGTCAAAAATAAAGGAGCCAGATTCATTTTATTACAGTCAAATATTGCTTTATTTTCCATGGAATAATGTGGAAGACTTACTTTCACTCCCATCATATGAGGATTTTTACTTAGCTAACTTAGCTGAGATTGACACAAATCGAGCAGAAGTAGAACACCATACAAGCATCATAGACAATGCAATGGAACAATTAGAAACAAATGGTCCTCCTACTCACATATTTGATGAAATTTCTTCTACTTCAAGACAAGCAGATAGTGAGTGTATAGAAGAAGGAACTTCTCCTGACCCAGATTCAGCAGTTTTACAACCTACTGAAGAGCAGTTAGCCAATGCAACAATATTCAATGCAACTTCAACACCTATATCAAACAGTATTGAGCTTCAACCAGGTGTTCTTGCTGATGAAAACTGATGGTTAGATCACTCAATGAAAAACCAGAGAATTGTTTATCAAATTGTTCAGAATTGGTGTACTTCAGTTTCAGGACAACATAAAACAAGAATTACCTCAGCCCCGTTACATCTCTTTGTATTGGGATCTAGGAGTTGGAACGGGAAAATTACATCTTATATCATCAATATACCAAATGGCAATTAGAAGACTGCATTAATTGAGAAGAAGAAAATCCAGAAGACATTAAAGTTGCTTTAACGGCACCAACAGGAACTGCAGCCCATAATATTTCAGGTACAATTTTACACTCAGCAATTCTACTGCCACTTGTACAAACAAAAAGCTGCACAAAATTATCAGCGGACAAAAGGAATACTTTGCGTTGTAAAGCGAGTACTCTGAAGTTATTCATTATTGATGAAATATTGATGGAAGGAAGTACATATTGCTTGAAAATCATTACAGACTTTGCGAGATCAAGGCATCCTCAGAACCTTTTGGTGGCATATCAATTATTGTCTTCGATGATTTATACCAACTTCCACCAGTATTAATGCAGTTTGTCTTCAAACAAGTTTCGGATCCTTTCGTTAATTGTATGGATCTCTATGGAAAACATTTTCCTTTACGGAGTTAACACAAATAATGACGCAGAATGGAGATTTAAGATTTGCTAATCTTTTCAATAGAGTCAGGACGGCGTCACACACAAAAGATGATGTTGCCACTCTCAAAACTCGCGAGATATTTGTTGATAGTAAAGATTACCCGCATGATGTACTTCATGTTTTTTCAACAAACAAAACTGTAAATGTGCATAATTATCGAATGCTTGATAAGTTAAACAGAAAGTGTGAGACTTATGCCCATATTCACACCTATGTTTAAACTAGGATTAGCTGTAAGAAGGACTCACATTTTTTAAATCTGTTTCACACCTGCTTCTCAGGAGTGAGTTCTTCTCAGAAATTAAGGTAAACCTAAACCTGGTCTAGGGTAGGTTTAAATGTAGGTTGCGTATCTATGGCTCAGATAAGTACAGCTCAGTGGTTGATCCGTGGATCACGTAAGCCGGGTTTAAACCCCAGTTGAGTCGGGATTACCTGAGTCGCATTTCTGTTGCACGCTATAAAACTGAGTAAGGTTTACCTAATCTTGACTTATATAAAATGTTGAAGGATAATAGGTTTCCTAATATTACAGCACTTCAAAACAAGTTTTAATACTAATAACTGGTTGAAAATTAAAAAGATATATTTAAAAACAAAGATATATATTGATTTAAATTTGTAAATTAAAAATGCCGAAAAAATGCAATACAATTTAATTCAAATCACGGCGTCTTTCATAGGAACTCAAACCATAAGAAAATATAAAACTGCAAACAAAACTAGAGGTACTGTGAGCAATGACCTCACTAAATGATACCCCCACCTCCCATAATGTCGATGTTTTGCTATTGTTTTACGGTAATGTGTGAAGTCAAAAAGAGGAATAACTCATCTTATCAAATGTTATCCAGAAGCTTCTATAGGTGACGTCATAGGATATAAATATAGAATATAATGGCAATGTCCATGTTTTGCTATGGGAAACTTAAAATATCTGTCGAATAAAAAAGTAAAATAAGAGGTGCACAATGGCAATATGTAATAAAGATTCTGTGAAAGTTTCATTAAATTTCACTCAGTAGTATAAGAGGAGTTGCGGATAAGAGATGGGTACCCCAAAGCGTAACAGACGGACGGACGTACAGATGGACGGAATTACGATTACTATATACCCTCCCGCTTTTCAAGCGGGAGGTATAATAAAGCTTTTGCAAAAGACTGAAGAGAAGTATATATACTGTAAATATGGCAATTTTAAAACGTGCTAATTTCAGCGAATTTTCATTTTTATTTTGAAGAGGGTATTCAGACGCACCAAAAAACACAAAATACACCATCCTGAAACCAAGCACCTATGTACTTTCCCCCACTTATATTGTCAAACTTCCGAAAGTTATTTTTGAACGAGTTGTTGAAAATCGACGAAATCGACTTCTTCCGGCCGAGATCAGCTATGTGTGACGGAGTAATAGAGAAATGTTTGAAAACAAGAGAAAGCGACGGAATGGTGCTGGATAAAAGCTTGCAAATATTTTATTTCAATAAATTAGAGTACCTGATGCTGATAAACAGCCCACTTTACCCCAGAAATCCTTGAAGTAAGTCAGTCAGAGGTCCCAGGCGAAATTCACAATGGCGCCTAGTTACAAGCCTTGGATATTTTATAGTATAGAGGGGTAGACCTATATATACTTATCATACGTCATTTACAGAATTACATGGGGAGCGCCTATGCAAAACACAAGATATGGGTAATTAATAAAGGAACAATATATAAATTTAGATTTGTAGTTTAAAAAGATCAAATGAAAAAAAAACATATAAGACATTATTTTTGAGAAAACACATATTAGCTATGTTTTCTAGAGAATTTTTACAGCGGCAAAATGAATAGGGGACGAACATGCCCTCCCTCCCCTGGTTCCTACGGCCATGTAGATAGCCTGATTAATCAAATAACTGAAAGACTTTTTATTCTTAGGAAATTCGGCATCGTCATCAATTCGTTAATTTGATTTAAATTTGGTATATTAGAAAGTTTTTATAAAATTCCTGTTTATGTACATTTATGTATTTTAAAAGTACCTTCAAAAACTTTATATTACAGCTACATCAGTGTTAAAACGGCACATTGAACAGCTGTTAAAGAGTTGTGCAAAAAGAAAAATCCCCATGCAATGGCCATAAAAATTTTAGTAGCTCTTTTAAGGATATCTGATCCTCAGCAAGGAAGGATAACTCCAAAAATTAATATTTAATTTGAAATGCATTAAAATGAAGCTTGAAAATTAAATTTTCTCGTGCAACAATTTTTATTTTATTCATTTTTATAAGATTCAAGGTTTTTGGAAGTCTTAGAAAAAGTCCTATAAAAGTTGAAATTTGTACCCTATAAAAGAAAAAATATTAATATACAGTTTTAGAGAAATAAGATTCTCCTGCATCCAGCCTTAGATACCAATGCTTATTAGCATGATATGAAATAAAAAGTGATTTGTGGTGTCTTGCAATGATAGAAAAAGTCTTTTACACTATGAATTATAGAATGCATGACGGAAACAGAACACAAAAAATACCAAATAAGTATAAAAATCATGACAATTTCTCTGAATGCCTGGATACCTATCGTTTTTCAACCTAAAATATATTTGTTGATCAATTTGCAATTAGAAAATGCATTGCTGATATTCCAATTTCCTTTTTCTGTAAAAATATTGGAGAGTTGACGATACTATATAATATGATTAACTTTAATCTCTAACTTGAAAGAAATACTGTGGATAAATTTACATAGCTTTGTGGATTCAGAGATACTTTTATAAGTATATTTGATTAATTAAAATCCACCTGTGACGTCATTCTTTTGTTTGAACGCTCCATTATTTATAAGGAATGGAGCGTTCGGAAAGTAGGTCAACCATTGTTATATTTAGTATAACACAATATCTTTTGATAATTTTTATTTCAAGCAAAATTACTTCACTTTTTATTAAATGAAACATTTACAGAGACTTGAAAATCGGATCCGGACCTGACACATTTACAATGGCTATTGTTATTGATATCAATATCAATGTCTTTATGTCCTTGGAGAATTTCGCTCAAATTCCGTTTTTGTGCTGCGGTTGTTCGTTTGTAGTTCCGGATAGCATTCGATCTATGGCCAGTTACCTCCGAAATAAGCTGCTCATCCACGCCAGCGTGATACAGTCGAGTTGCTGCTGAAGCGCGTAACGAGTGGTTTGTTCTAAATCCATGTAGTCCTCCCTGTTTGCACAGATCAGAAACAACATTCGCAAGTTTATGCCTACCAATGGGCTGAACAGAATACCATTGTTCCTCAGTTGGTTTTGCAAGTGGGCGAAGATAAAACGCGTCACACACTTTTACATCGGGACACTTACTAATATATTTCTCATAATATTTCACTATACATCTGTTAGGCATTTGCTTATTTTCATATGCTTGGACAGATTTTTGGGAAATTTTTCTATGTTTTAATCCACCTTGATTACTCTTTGATGTGTCCTCCGTATAACTAAGAAATTTCCCCTGAGCGTCCTCAGAAACAGATAATTGTGAACGGTCTCCTCTTCTTAAAATTCGATGCTCTTGTCCCCCACGTAAAGCGAAATGAAGGCCAATTAGATAGAGTAATGTATACAGAAGCTGTTCAGGATTGGTGTCCCCTAGAATACCTTTAGACCACAGTATATCTTCCTCGTCCTCTGTAATTGGTAAAGCCTGTTTTTTTGCGCCACCGACATTATCTTTGGCCTTTGATTTCATAACATTATCCAAGGTGTTTTTTATTTGAGAAAACTCATCATCAATTAAGAACTTGTAGTTATATCCAAGGGTATCCATGTACAACTGTAAACAGATCACAAAACTATACAATGTTTCTGGGGGGTGTTCCGATCCGTCTACTTTTTTGGCTTCACACATAAAACGTGACACTGTGTAATTCAACTCATCCATTGTCATTTTATCAATATCAACAAGAATGGGACTAATATCCGATCGACTTTTCGACATTTCATTCCGAAATCTTTGCCACTCTCTGAATGTGCTGACGGCCCACCGTATTTTCGATCTAGTTGCGGGTGCAAACCTGAAATAAAATAATTTTGAGTAAGAAAATAATCATCATTCTAAATTTGATATTGCATCTTGTTTTCATCTTCGATCCTTATAGTAAATTATCCTGTTCTATAAAACATGCTATTAAAATAGAAATATACATCTGTAAAACTTGAGAACTTAACTGTTTTGTTTGTAGTTCTGAAATTTCCTTGTCCGTTTTTAGATCGCCAAAGCGGCATTCTTTTTCCACCTTTTCTGCCGTCAGAACGAGTAAATCGTCATCTGCATCGTTAATATCGGAGCATTGAGGCGCATATGGCTCATTTTGAACAGGTTTTTTGAGATTGGGCTGAACTTCTTCTAATCCTAGTATATCAGATACTAAATTATCAGTGTCATAGTCAGTATCAACCTTGTAATGTCGCTGAGTCAAGAAAATTTCATCATCACTGCTAGATGCTTCCATATTGATATGATAAAGAATCAGTAGGTATAGACTTTTATAGTTGATTTGTTTTAAATGACCCTTCCATTACTTTAAAAATAGGTCACCCAACTCTTCCTGTTTGTCATGGTTGAGTTGGTGCAAATGACCTCTCCATTACTTAAACAATAGGTCACACCATTCTTCACGTCATTCTTTGAATGACCACTGTCTACATTCATAAAAAACAAGGGGCCCAGTAAAGGTGGATTTTAAGCGGGTCAATATACTCGTAGCACTCCATTCCTTAAAAGCAATGGGCCTCGGCCCCTTCGGGGCCTCGGCTCCATTACTTTTAAGGAATGGAGCGCTACTCGTACATTAACCCTTACTTAACTGCTAATTTTATAAACCTGAGGATCGGACTGCCTTAATACTGCAAAATCTATCAATGCAATCATCATTACCATAAAACATTTCTGCAACATCGAAATATTTGAAATATCGAGATATTCTACCCAAAAATCCATGGAAATGTTATAAAGCCGGGTTTAAACCACCCCTACACCAGGTTCAGAATTTACCGTAATTCTGAGCCGTACTCAGTCAATCCTTACATGCGTGCAACGCGAAAACTTGGATTTAAACCCGGAATCATTGATCGAAGGTTTAAATCTGAGGTATGCAACCGGCCATAACTATGGAAGACCACATAGATGGTGTAGAATGGCTTGAACGTATTGACCAACTGTTTGTTAGACGACCTAGAACTATCCGTGATAGATTAGATCCATTTCTTTTTTATGATGAGGAAGACTTTCTTGTGAGATTCCGTTTTAGTAAATGTGACACTCTCCTTATAATGGACATGCTTGGAAATGATCTAGAACCAAATCAGAGAAAACTGATGTCAGTTTCACCCCTCAACCAGCTTTTGATAGTGTTAAGAATTTTTGCTACAGGAGCATTTCAGCAAGTGAATGGGGATTTATTTGGGATTTCGCAGTCAACAATAAGTAGGGTTGTTAACAGAGTTTCCCATGCTTTGGCATCAAGATATAGGGAAGTTATTCAGTTTCCTCACGGTAACAACCTGCTTCAGGTACAGAGGGGTTTCATGGACACTGGAAGAATTCCCGGAGTAGTCGGTGCAATCGATTGTACCCACATACCAATTCAGTCCCCTGGAGGTAGAAATTCAGAAGTTTACAGATATAGAAAAGGATTTTTTTCTATTAATGTGCAAGCTATATGTGATCACGAGTGTAATTTCACAAACATTGTAGCTAGATGGCCAGGCAGCACCCATGATAGCAGAATTTTTGAAAACAGTAACATTTGCGCCAGGTTTGAGAGACACGAGATAGACGGAATATTATTGGGTGACAATGGATATCCGCTTCGACAATATTTAATTACACCCTTATTACATTGTAATACTAGACCTGAAATAGCTTTTAACAATGCATATTGTCATTCTCGGGTTAAAGTTGAAAATGCTTTTGGAATTTTAAAAAGAATGTTTCCCTGCCTCAGAGTAAAGCTCGGCCTAAAACTTCAAACAGTACTACATGTAATAGTGTCATGTGCAATATTATATAACATGCGTAGAAAGTGGAATGGTCGTTTGCCATTCAATGACGATGATGATATCAATGACCCCATCGTTCCAGTCCCAGTACCACAACGTCCCAATCAGGGAGGACAGGCCATCAGAATGCTCAGTAATGAATAAAAATGGGAAAAGGTATCTATATATTTATTTTATTTTTGAAATCTCCATAATATAATAAGCAATTCATTTTCAAAAGTTGAACGGCTGCCATATCTGTGCACATGTATTATCATTATTTTGATTGTGATTAGTGTTGTTGTTTCCATCTTTGTTGGAACTGACTTATTCAAGTTTGCGAATTTTTGCGTCTATATATTGTTTTTTCAAATGCAGAATCTCCATTTTTAGCTCTACTGGTCAGAGACCAGAAGAGCTTATGCGATAGTAATGCGTCCGTCGTCCGTCCGTCCGTCTGTCTGTCTGTCTGTAAACAATTTTTCAAAATGCTACTCCTCCTACAGTTTTGGTCTGATTTCAATATAACTTGGCACACAAGTAGACTACAGTAAGATACATAATTCTGTGTATCGGTTGATTTCGATGAACGGTGTTGCCGTGGTTACTAAAAATAGAAATTTCTGTGAAATTCTTTCAAAATGCTACTCCTCCTACAGTTTTAGTCTGATTTCAATATAACTTGGCACACAAGTAGACTACACTAAGATACATAATTCTGTGTATCGGTTTTTGATTTCGATGAACGGTGTTGCCGTGGTTACTAAAAATAGAAATTTCTGTGAAATTCTTTCAAAATGCTACTCCTTCTACAGTTTTAGTCTGATTTCAATATAACTTGGCACACAAGTAGACTACAATAAGATACATAATTCTGTGTATCAGTTTTTGATTTCGGTGAAAGGTGTTCCGTGGTTACTAAAAATAGGAATTTCTGTGAAATTCTTTCAAAATGCTACTCCTTCTACAGTTTTAGTCTGATTTCAATATAACTTGGCACACAAGTAGACTACACTAAGATACATTATTCTGTGTATCGATTTTTGATTTCGATGAACGGTGTTGCCGTGGTTACTAAAAATAGAAATTTCTGTGAAATTCTTTCAAAATGCTACTCCTCCTACAGTTTTAGTCTGATTTCAATATAACTTGGCACACAAGTAGACTACACTAAGATACACAATTCTGTATATCAGTTTTTGATTTCAATGAACGGTGTTGCCGTGGTTACTAAAAATAGAAACTTCTGTGAAATTCTTTCAAAATGCTACTCCTTCTACAGTTTTAGTCTGATTTCAATATAACTTGGCACACAAGTAGACTACAATAAGATACACAATTCTGTATATCGGTTTTTGATTTCGATGAACGGTGTTGCCGTGGTTATTAAAAATATAAATTTCTGTGAAATTCTTTCAAAATGCTACTCCAAATACAATTTTAGTCTGATTATAATATAAATGTAGCATGCAAGTAGACTTCACTAAGAACATAAAGAGACTTAATCAAGGATCATTATTCTATTTATTGCTGTTGAAAAGTTTCAATTTCCAACTGCTTAAGTACTTTTCTCTTCCTTTGCTATAAGTACAAACCAGTAGAGCTTCAGTCTCGACAGAGACTTCTGGTTAGTTGATGTTCTTCTGCCATCTCCGCATCTTTTTCTTGACGTCTTCCTGTTCCACACATTTTCTCTTGGATGCAGTTGTGGATTTGGATGTGGTCATTGTCTGGATGCTTACTGTTACTGGTGACATGGGTGCTTGTGGGTCTGATACAGACACATCAGGATTTTTTTCAGGGGGTTGCTGATTACAAGCACTTGTTGAACCTGGCTATATATTGTTTTCATTATTAAAATAAAATAAGTGAAAATACTGTTCATTTCATTTTACAAAGATTAAAGAACTTACAATTACATGGATTACAAATATTTGTTTTTGTCCATAAGTAAATTAAATGCTTACCGACTCATTGAAGTTATCTACATCCCCGTGAAGTTCTGCGTCGTCATCAAATGCATTCTCACAGCTATTAATTTGCTGAGGAATTATCTCTCTAACTGCTGAAGAGAGCTTGTCAATTGTCCCTTCTACAACACCACCACCAGTTTTTGATCTTTCTCTTCTTTCCTTTGCCACAGCAGACTTGCTTCTTGATTTCAAATTTTTCCATAATGATTTTAGCTGATTGCATGTCCTGATATTAACTCCATTTCTACTGTTGAATTCCTTTGTTAAGTTTTCCCATTCCAAATTTTTCTTGTGGATCATTTTAGAATCAGTAGCTTTGTTTTCAATTATATCCTTTTTTGACCCCACTAAATCAATAAGGGTGCACTTTTCGAGTTCAGTAAAATTTGGACCTTTCTTCCCAGCCATTGTACATGCAATACCAAATGAATAAAGCAAACAAAACATTTGACATAGGCTGACAGTCTGAGGAGAAATAAAAAAACATTTGACATAGGCTGACAGTCTAAGGAGAAGTGAAACACAGGTGAGTTCAAAGTGAACTCAACTCAGATGGGATTTAAACCCAGTTTACCTGAACTAGGCTTACTATTTAAATCTACCTTACCTAAGACACAGGTGTGAATCTGCACATTACTGCCATAGATAAAAAGCCGTATGCATTGAAAATATGATGTATCTCAGGACTCTAGGTTCACTGGGGGACTGCCTACCGAGGTTGTGCTAGCAACTGGGGCAAAAGTTATGCTTATACGAAATATAGATACCGTATAAGTAGAATTTTTAGCGAGGATTTAATTTTGGCATTATTAGCGAGGGTGCTGAAATCGCTAAAATTGAATATCGCTAAAAATTAATTGCCTATTATTTGTAATAGTTTCTTTAAGAAGCATTTTAAAATCGCTAAAATTACTTCTCGCTAAAAATAAAATACCAGTTTTTACGTAGAAATCGCTAAATTTGCGTCTCGCTAAAATTTCCACTTATACGGTATTTCTGATGGATTAGTGAATGGTACCCAAGAAACTGTTGTAGCATTTCTTAAAAAGCAGTGTACTGTAGACGTAATCTTTGTTGAGTTCACTGGAACTGAAGTAGGAAAATCCGCTTGTACAAAATCAAAATATGGATCGCAGCAAAGAGTATTTCCATATGCAACACCAATCGAGAGGACAGAAATTTCATTCACGATGAATAAAGAAAATACTGGTGTTACCATTTCTAGATCACATTTCCCCCTCAAATTATGCTGGGCATGCACAATTCATAAGGTGCAGGGCCTGCCTGTCTCGCAAATTGTCACCAGTTTTAAAAACCGCTATACTGATGGACTTATGTGGCTCTCAGCAGAATGAAAAATCTACAGGGACTTCATATCTTAGATTTTCAACCAACAAAGATCCGTGCTTATATAGAGGTACTACAAAAAATGCATCGTTCTGCTGAACAAAAAATCATTAGAAGATAGTGAAACCTTCTTGCATTGGATGATAAATTATAAATCCACTGTTATACCATTGCTGAACACAAGATCCCTGGTCTTACATTTGAAAAATAATCTTCGCTAGCCAAGGGTTTCTGATACGCTACTCTGCTCACCCTTGGCATAAGGTGAAGTCAAAAGACGGGATTGTTTTCGTCATGTGATCTCGAATCTATCAGGT
This sequence comes from Saccostrea cuccullata, assembly GCF_032062105.1. Taxonomy (NCBI): domain Eukaryota; kingdom Metazoa; phylum Mollusca; class Bivalvia; order Ostreida; family Ostreidae; genus Saccostrea; species Saccostrea cuccullata. The sequence continues at coordinate 28,588 of NW_026921649.1, read as the reverse complement.
TAAAAAAAAAATAAATCAGTTTTTTTTTTCAAGAATAATTAAGAAGCAATAATTGAGTTATGTTTATTTATTATTTATAGTACAAATCTGAAGCTTTAATATAGATTCGTAATCACATATTTAGAAGATATTGGATGACAACATAGCTATTCATAGCATTGCATGTTATCTTACTGATCGTTGTTTACTTGCGTTTTTCATTTCAGAGATTAAAGAGTCAAGAAGTATCCCGAACGCAAATATCGTCATTTATATTACAAAAAACAATTGCTGATGGGTCGACCGGGTGTACAGAATCCAAATCAGAACTCGAGAAAAAAAAACAAGTATATACTGACAAAACGTCAGAGATACTCAAGCTGTAGAAAGTCAACTAGGTAGTGTCATTAATATCCTATACATAATGGTATATGATGAGTGCTGTTGGGTTTAATCTTCTGTTGAATAAAATACATGTACATGAAACAAAATTCATATGTCGAATTTAATTAGAAAAAAGATAATTAATCGTACTGCTTTTTAAGATGAATTTACGTTACTCACTTTCAGAAATATTTTATAGAGCATAGTGGCCGTTTCTTAATTTAATTTAATATTTTTTTTAATATTGATATACTTCAAACTATATATACCTTTTTTTGTTTTTTGTTTTGTTTTGTTTTGTTTTGTTTTTTTTTTTGCTTAATGAAGTACATCAATCATAATTTAATATACATCAATCCAAATAGCTTGTTACAAGTCTACAGGTAGAAACGTTTTTCAAACTGGATTGGGGGAGGGGGCTCCCGAGTCCGGGCTCTAAAAAATTCCACGTGAGTACGCCTGGTTCATCTAGCTGTGCATATATACATATTCCGTACGATATGTGGGTTCCGTTACCAAAGCTGAAGATAACTAGTACGATTTTTTTAAATAAAAAAACATACGAGGGAGAATTTAACATTAATGTTGTGCTATTATTTTACTGTCACTCAAAGTGCATATGCACATCATTCTCAGGCCCGTGAGAAGCAATTTCAAAATGGGGGGTACAACCATACGTTTTCTGGCCATACATAGTAGAATTTGTAAACGATGGGGTAACCTGCGTCACCTTTCAGAGTAAACAGTGGACTCGTCCAATGATGCTTTGTCGGCGTCTGTAAAAGTTACCTGAGATTCCTACGCAAAGGAAAGCGCGAAATCTCTGTATAGAAACTGTTGCGGCTGCGGAGCTTCACTCATTGTTCATTCGCCATAGAAAAGAATCCGACATTTAACGCTTAATATCTTTGAATATACAGACTTTTTCAAGATAAGCTTCATTTTTGTTTCTAGAAATATTTTTATCTACAAAAATAATATCTTTCCGTGTATTTTAACTGAGTAAATCGATGACCTAGCATCGTTTTAGATAACTCAAGCCCCTCTAGGGCTTGAGTAACAACCCAACTTCTATCAACACCGTATGCCAGGGATTATGAGGAGAGTAGCATATCAGAAACCCTTGGCTAGCGAAGATGCGTTCTGACTGAGACCTGGCTGTCCACTCTTCAGAGAAGATGATTCCAAACTGGGAGTCTCTCTTCAGAGAATATGTTTACATCTGAATATATAATATTTCGATCTGGCAAACCACAGATTCAAACAGACAGACAAGCTGGTGGAGTTGCCATTGTCACAAATTTAAGAAATCTAACAAACTGATCTTGCAGAACAGGGCCCGTTTTACAAAAGAACTTACGACTAAGACCAAAACCTTCAGATTGTTGTTATATTTTGCAAAATTAATTTTTCTCTTTGAAATTGTTTGTGTAAAAATATCATACCACATTCCTTTTAAAAAGTTTAAAATAATTTTCGATATAATGTTTATTACAAAGTTATGAGAAGAATTGAATTTGGTCCTAAGTCGTGAGTCTTTTTGTAAAACGGGCCCCAGCATTTCATTTCTGAAGCTTATTTTCAGGTCATTGCTGTGTCAGTTAACATGTTTTGAAAACAGACATACAACATCATTGCTCTCTATAATTCCCCTGAGATCATGAACAATATCGACAGGACCGTAACAAAAATTCATTCATTACTGGATTATATTGAAACACAAAACCTCTACCCAACCCTCATTCTTGGGGATGTCAAAGAAAATACCACTCCAGAGAAGAATTCTACATATACATCATTAAAGTCGGACAGAGGATTCAAACAAAAAGTACAAGGACCAACCCACAGAGCTTGAGCCTGCCTGGATCACATATTTATCAATCAAAGTTTATAATTTATGTACAGAAATAAGTACAAGAAGTTGTTATTACAGTGACCGTGATTGGGTATCATGCAAAATAAAGACATAATAATGTGTGAATTTGATATTTTACTTCAAAATCAGTTGCTTACTGGGCTTGAGATTTTGTGCATAAGACATTTTGGTAAATTCATCATTATTATTAAACATTTATAAAGCCCCCTATATATTAAAACAAATAAAACTTAAAAATTTACAACAGTCATATTCGAAAATTACAAGATAAATATATAAAAATTTAAACGGTTTCATCAGTGTACGTCTGTCTGTCTGCAAAAAGGGATCTTGACCATATATTTTTAACAGATGCTGAAAATAAGTTGTAATCGTTGTGACCTTTTTAGTAACAAAGCATGTATTATTGATCTCATTACCTTGCAGTTTGACCCCAGATTTGAACAAGTCTTTAGGTATTAAGCTAATTCTGAACGTTAGTACCATATACAGCTTTCACTTTCATGGGATTTCCTAAGACACAACTTTTCTTTATGATTTCTGTATGATTTTGCCAACTTTTTAAGAAAATAAACATTGTCATTTTCATAGTATTAGTTCGAAAATTATATTTGTAGATAGTCATTATAGACACAGACACTGCATTGAATAATTATTTGTATTCTTCTTGGAATTTTAATAACATTTTATTTAAATTTTTCTTGATGTATATTCCTTTGAAACCATTTTGGGTTCAACCTGTATGCTATCACATTTTTTTTCTTTTTGCATCACTGCTATCTGATCTATAAATAAAATTTTAAAAAGTACAGATATTGTCTTGTATATAAACCAAATAGTGACCTTGACCTTATTACCCCAAAATCAATGGGAGTGTTCCTTAAGCCATAGAGAGTTATTGTGTAAAATTATTAATTGCATAAGGTTTCTCGAGATTTCGCGTGGACACGAGTGTTACAGACAGACGGACAGCTAGACCGAAATTAGCATTCACCATTTTCAGAGGTAACAAAATATTGAAGGATCGGTTTTGTAATCAGAAGGCAATAGACAATGGAGGTGTTCTTCATTTCTTAGAAAATAAAAAATGACCAAGTGTTTAAATTTGAATGTTACTGTACATTGGAAGTCGTATACAAAACAACAGACGAAAATTGTAAAACCTGTTTAAAGTGTTAAAACTGTTAATACATGCAGAAATTCAAACAAAAAAAACAACACTGAGTTATCTATTGTGTTAAAACTATGAAACCCGTGGAAGTATAAATAAAAGTAGAAATATAAGCGCAAATCCTTCTGTCAGATGAAGAAGCATTGAGAAAACAAATAAGCTGCATAAAACATTGAAAGGAAATAATGGACAATAAAACATAGTTAATGACCGACAATACATGTAAATCATAAACAAATCTAATATTCTAAGAAATAAAGTTTTGTATCCTGTTTGAAATGAGCAAAAATATTGAATATGTTGAAAGCTTTATGAAATGCTTTGGCTTTCAAAATATAAATAATTTACATGTAAAACCTATCTTATAGTAATATGTTATTTCTTCCCCTATTATCTTGTGAAACTGCACGGTCCATACTAACGACTCATAAACCCGAAGTTTTAAAATAACATTTATCTATTAACAAGCAATGTTTTTTCCATGTTTTGTTTTCTTAATTAGTCTACTGGTTGATCCCCCTTTTTCTATGTATAAAATTTACAATTACATTATGGTGCTGGGGGTCAGATTGTGCAATATTGTGAAAAAGATATGTAATATTTTATATTTAAGTCCCCTTTTCTGACCCCCTTTCTTGTATTGTAAATATGTTTTTACTAATTTTACGTCATTTACTTCAATAAATGACATTTTTTCACTTCAATAATGTTGTTTGTTTTTGCCTGCTTTAACCAAACCAGAAGTCTCTGTCGAGACTGTAGCTCTACTGGTTTGTACTGATCAAAAACCGATGCACAGAATTATGTATCTTAGTGTAGTCTACTTGTGTGATAAGTAATACTGAAATCAGACCAAAACTGTAGAAGGAGTAGCATTTTAAAGGAATTCCACAGAAAATTCTACTTCTAGTAACCATGGCAACACCATTCATTAAAATCAAAAACCGATGCACTGTTATATGTAAATTAAAGTAGTTTCACTTGTGTGCCAAGTGATAATGAAATCAGACCAAAACTGTAGAAGGAGTAGCGTTTTAAAGGAATTCTCAGAAAATTCTATTTTTAGTAACCATTGCAACACCGCTCATCGAAATCAAAAACCGATTCACTATTTTATGCATCTTAGTGTAGTCTACTTGTGTGCCAAGTGATATTGAAATGAGACTAAAACTGTAGAAGGAGTAGCGTTTTAAAGGAATTTCACAGAAAATTCTATTTTTAGTAACCATGGCAACATCGTTCATCGAAATCAAAAACTGATGCACTATTTTATGTATCTTAGTGTAGTCTACTTGTGCCAAGTGATATTGAAATCAGACCAAAACTGTAGAAGGAGTAGCGTTTTAAAGGAATTTCTCAGAAAATTCTATTTTTAGTAACCATGGCAACACCGTTCATCGAAATCAAAAACCGATGCACTATTTTATGTATCTTAGTGTAGTCTACTTGTGTGCCAAGTTATATTGACATCAGACTAAAATTGTAGGAGGAGTAGCGTTTTTGAAAAATTGTTTACAGACAGACGGACGGACGCCGGACACATTACTATCGCATAAGCTCTTCTGGTCTCTGACCAGTAGAGCTAAAAACAAGCTCAGTTGTCTGGCAGGAGAACTAAGGAACATAAATAAGTTATTATTGTAAATAATGACCTTTATGTGACATGTTCTTGTATATTTCTTCATATTAAGTTCTTGTATAACTATGTCTCTTTTGTTATAGTCTTATACAATGTGTCAACCAGGTTTTACTTATTTAACTTGATTTACCCCTTTCATAACCATTTTCAACCAATCAGCAGAGCGCTTTGTTATCACGTGTTCATTGTTTATCTTTTTACCAGAAGGGAAAGTCGCAACATTTTCACTGCTCGATTTTTCGTACCCACCATCCACCCCTTCTTCCACCGCTGTGTTTTTATTTTCTTTTACCCACCTTTTTGATAGCAGGCAGCAATGTAGCACATTTATTTTCATGTATATATAGAATTTTTTATGTTTAGTAGGGGGTCAACTAAGATACATGTATACTATACATGCCAATGTTTTTTCCATGTTTTGTTTTCTTAATTAGTCTACTGGTTGATCCCCCTTTTTCTATGTATAAAATTTACAATGACATTATGGTGCTGGGGGTCAGATTGTGCAATATTGTGATAAAGATATGTAATATTTTATATATAAGTCCCCTTTTCTGACCCCCTTTCTTGTATTGTAAATATGTTTTTACTAATTTTACGTCATTTACTTCAATAAATGACATTTTTTCACTTCAATAATGTTGTTTGTTTTTGCCTGCTTTAACCAAAAAACAAGCTCAGTTGTCTGGCAGGAGAACTAAGGAACATAAATACAATTAAAAGACCACTTGCAATAAACGAATACATGGATGTGTTTTCAATCATGTACATGTAATAAAATACAAAATATTGAATTTATTGTTCGTATCAAAGCAATTTTAGATTATAGATGCAAAGATTTCTGGCATCTCATGATTATGCGCTATTACATTAAGTAACTTTTAATTTTCGGGTATATGCAAACTATAGCTTGCCTTCCAAATAAAACAAGGCGCTGAAGGGTCTTGAATCGCTCTTCCAATAAATTCTACAACTTAAGATTTTTTAATTTAAAGTCTGTAAGTATTCAATTAATGCATTAAAATTTCAAAATTAGGTCATGATGACCTACATTTTGGGTTAAACACTATGAGAACCCAAGATAAACCAACTAACAAAGTTTGATGATTCTAAGCCCTTAACTACAGTTAAACTTGTCTAATCCGGTGACCAGTGGTTCCAAATTTTTTAGCAGTATTAGGCAACTTCCGGATTGGAGATTATTGAACCGTTAACGCAGCAATGCGTAACGCCTTCGTTACTGATAGTTTTACATGCCCTAAGGCAATCACCTGTAAAGCTTGGTGATAGCCAAAAATTTAAAAAAATCAAACTCGCAAGTTGTATTTTACATTCCAAGGTGCCTGTACATAGAAATGAAGAAAGAGTGGAAATACATGTAAATATACAAAAAATACTTGATCAACTGTGTCAATTATTACGTTTCACTTCTTGAAAAATTCGTATATCTTTGTTTGGTTGGAATTTAGTTTGTTCTTTATAATTTTTATTTTTGTCAAAGTTTTTAATCCAATTACGGATTGTAACGGCTCTTCGTCACTAAAATTTAAAAATCTTTGAATTTTTAAAACACAATCCAAACCCTCAATGTCGCTGTGAAACCGGTTTCGTTTATAAGGGGTTTATTATCGCTGCTCTGATAATCAGTGTTTTCTTCCGTGTTGTGTTCAGTTAACTGGGAAGTAATTTTTTTACCAGTCGCCTTTATAAACCTCCTCCACTGTGATGTCATTCTCCTCAATGACAGATGCGGAGTACGTTCCGATGTGAGCAAGAGGGATATCGTCATTTGAACTACCGCTTTCACTGGATTCTGCGGATAATTCATCTTTGTGAAATCCTGCATATGGAAAAACACAATCTTATTTAAATCAGACTTCTTAGTTCGCGCCGTATGCATTCTGCGTAAGAAGTACATATGGCGCGGATCTAAGACGTCTGATTTTCATTTCATTGTGCGCAGGGGATTGAAAACATACAGGGGAGAAGAGTGGCATGCAGCTGGTATCATATTTCTGGGGTCAAGTGGTATCAGTAGATTTCTGGTGTGGAGCTGTTAAAATGAAACCTTATGACTTTTTTGTTCCATTTGAGAACCGGATCTTTTTAAAAATCTTTCTTGACCATTGAAATTTTAATTTTTAAATCTGTTGAAAGTTTTTGCTTGCCTCCTTCAGATTATTCGGCACTTTCCCACCGCAATGTGTTTAGAGTACTGCAAGCTCGGAATGTATAATAGCTTCAATTTGCAATGATTGGATGCCATAGCTTCCAAATGGATAATATTTATCAATATCAGTGTTCAAAAAATGGGGGAGCATTTTACTTAAAAAAAAAATATGTTTGTAAAACACGTATGCCCCCTCACCAACTAACTGGATTTTTAGCTCTACTGGTCAGAGACCAGAAGAGCTTATGCGATAGTAATGCGTCCGTCGTCCGTCTGTCTGTCTGTCTGTCTGTCCGTCTGTCTGTCTGTAAACAATTTTTCAAAATGCTACTCCTCCTACAGTTTTGGTCTGATTTCAATATAACTTGGCACACAAGTAGACTACACTAAGATACATAATTCTGTGTATCGGTTTTTGATTTCTATGAACAGTGTTGCCATGGTTACTAAAAATAGAAATTTCTGTGAAATTCTTTCAAAATGCTACTTCTCCTACAGTTTTAGTCTGATTTCAATATAACTTGGCCCAAAAGCAGACTACACTAAGATACATAATTCTGTGTATCGGTTTTTGATTTCGATGAACGGTGTTGCCTAGGTTACTAAAAATAGAAATTTCTATGAAATTCTTTCAAAATGCTACTCCTCCTACAGTTTTAGTCTGATTTCAATATAACTTGGCACACAAGTAGACTACACTAAGATACACAATTCTGTGTATCGGTTTTTGATTTCGTTGAACGGTGTTGCCGTGGTTACTAAAAATAGAAATTTCTGTGAAATTCTTTCAAAATGCTACTCCTCCTACAGTTTTAGTCTGGTTTCAATATAAATTGGCACACAAGTAGACTACACTAAGATACATAATTCTGTGTATCGGTTTTTGATTTCGATGAACGGTGTTGCCATGGTTACTAAAAATAGAAATTTCTGTGAAATTCTTTCAAAATGCTACTTCTCCTACAGTTTTGGTCTGATTTCAATATAACTTGGCACACAAGTAGACTACACTAAGATACACAATTCTGTGTATTGGTTTTTGATTTCGATAAACGGTGTTGCTGTGGTTACTAAAAATAGAAATTTCTGTGAAATTCTTTCAAAATGCTACTCCTCCTACAGTTTTAGTCTGATTTCAATATAACTTGGCACACAAGTAGACTACACTAAGATACATAATTCTGTGTATCGGTTTTTGATTTCGTTGAACGGTGTTGCCGTGGTTACTAAAAATAGAAATTTCTGTGAAATTCATTCAAAATGCTACTCCTCCTACAGTTTTAGTCTGATTTCAATATAACTTGGCACAAAAGTAGACTACACTAAGATACATAATTCTGTGTATCGGTTTTTGATTTTGATAAAAGGGGTTGCCGTGGTTACTAAAAATAGAAATTTCCGTGAAATTCTTTCAAAATGCTACTCCTCCTACAGTTTTGGTCTGATTTCAATATAACTTGGCACACAAGTAGACTACACTAAGATACATAATTCTGTGTATCGGTTTTTGATTTCGATGAACGGTGTTGCCGTGGTTACTAAAAATAGAAATTTCTGTGAAATTCTTTCAAAATGCTACTCCAAATACAATTTTAGTTTGATTATAATATAAATGTGGCATGCAAGTAGACTGCACTAAGAACATAAAGAGACTTAATCAAGGATCATTATTCTATTTATTGCTGTTGAAAAGTTTCAATTTCCAACTGCGTAAGTACTTTTCTCTTCCTTTGCTATAAGTACAAACCAGTAGAGCTTCAGTCTCGACAGAGACTTCTGGTTTAAAGTGCAGTGGACATAACTCTAACAAAAAAGGCTCGATCGTACCCAGAACAGAGCTTGACTTAAATATTAATATGATAGATCTCTACGCCGAATTTTTTTTCATTATGTGCTGCAAATACTTGGAATTTTTCTAAGTCTAATAGGAATAACTTTGTCCAAAATGGTCCGCGCCGATCGTACCCACAATAGAACCTGACCTACATATTCTTATGATAAATCTGTATATCAAATTCCATTTCAATATGTGTGTCCGCGCCGATCGTACCCACAACAGAACCTGACCTACATATTCTTATGATAAATCTGTATATCAAATTCCATTTCAATATGTGCAACCTCTGCAAAGAAAATGAACTGAAGCTGATGGTTGACCGACAGACAGACAGCAGCAAAGCAATATGCCCTCCCTTTATCGAAAGGGGGGGGGCATAAAAATAAAAAGCAACTTTCTACTAATATCTGTTTTTAGCATACTTTGATTAGGTTTTTCTAATTCTCGATTAATTTTTTGTCCCCCGCTTGAAAAGTGGGGGATATTAATTTGGGTTTGTCCGTCCGTCTGTCCGTCCGTCCGTCCGTCCGTCTTTCTGTCTGTCTGTAACGCTTTCGTTTCCACACGATATCTCGAGAACCCTTTGAGCTTTTGCAATGAAATTTAGCAGAGCAACTCCCTGTGGACCAAAAAAGACCCCTATTGATTTTGAGGTCAAAAGGTCAAAGGTCAAGGTCATAAATAAGCAAATTCTGTCTATTAAAACACTTTCGTTTCCACACGATATCTCTAGAACCATTTGAGCTATTGCAATGAAATTTTACATAGAAACTCCTTGTGGCCTAAGGAAGACCCCTATTGATTTTGAGGTCAAAAGGTCAAAGTTCAAGGTCGTAAATTTAAACATTCTGTCTGTGTGTAATACTATTATTTCCGGGCGATATTTCAAGAAGATTATGAGCTTACGCAATGTAATTTTATATCAAAACTCCCTAGGACGTCTCTCGCCCCTCTCAAAGTGCCCCGCCCCGTTTGTTTTATTAGTATTTATAGTATTACATGTCGCTATTTTTAGCGCAGGGGCATGAAGGAGAGTTATTGCGTATAAAACAAGTTCTCGGCGAACTTTATGTTCTTATTACATCTATTAGAACTGTTTAATAAAGGCTAAATAAATCAAACACCATGGATTGTGTAAAATTTTGAGAATACCGAACATGAAAACATGAATATATACATGTATGTGACTTCACTTCTGCATATACTTCTCAGGATGTACAGCGATTCCGTGGTCTGGTGGTTATGTGTCTCGCTTCAAGTGTGAGAGGTCCCGGGATCGATTCTCGGTCGAACCTTTCTTTTTTTTTTTTTTTAAATACTTTTTTTTTCTTTTCTTTTTTTTTTTTTTTTACTAAATGATAGTATTCAGCATGTGAAATGAAAAATTTATGAGGTTATAAAATCATCATTACAGTGTGATAAAAATTCCATATAAAAAAATTTTCTATACACATAATGAAGAATAAGCAATCAAATCTTTATATGCATATTGACATTACATGTATTTTATTTGCTTCAGTATACATGTATATATACATTTAATAATTCTACAAATTCAGTCAGGGGGAGCCGACTTTTTCCCTAAGCGGGGGACACGAATTCTCTGAATTAGCTTGTTTTTTCCATTTTCGGCTTCTACAATAATTTCTTTTGTTCTTGTGTTTGTCGAGATCTCAACACAATTGTGGGCCTTCACAGAAGCCGTAATCGCAGTGCATTTTTGGTTTGACCAAGCCTCATGTGACACTGACTGCATTTACATTTGGTTTTGTCAGTTTTTACATTAGGATTAGAAAATCCTCAAGTTTTTTTTTCAAATGCTCTTTAGCACTTATAACTTTTCAACTTTCCTGACATTTATTTAGTCCTCCAGTTCGTCTTTCGTTTGATGAAGTGGAGATCTGTATACTGGGTTTTCTTGCGAGGTTCTTTATGACTGGGTCAGGGTTTCAGTTGATGTGCATTTTTGAGATTTTTCTCCCGTACATCACTTCGTAAAATTTGTGAGTTGTCATAAACTTTATCTTTTAAATTCTCTTCACATTTGTCCCGTTTATTGGCCTTGCACATCTAAATGCCTCATTTACACACATATCAATGTGCATTTTAAACAAAATGTCCTCATCACATAGGTATTCCATCTGAAAAAGGCCGAAATTTTGCATTGAATATCGCGTAAAAATTCCTCATATGTGCAGGAGTCGTCAGGAATATTGGTTTCAAAAACTTTTCTAGGGGCAGATTAGATTTGAATTTGCAAATCTATTGAATTTTCAGAGATTTGACTTCTAAGCGCAAATATTGTATTTGTTTTAACAATAGAAACAAAACTGACCAATCAGCGCACTGATATTTTTTTTTTGTCTTTAAATCGAGGGTATATATAATGACTGATTTAGCATTATGGGCTATAGACTACTAAGACTGTACCTTATACTCCTTTTCTTTTTTCCTGCTCTTTAAAAGTTACTTAAATGACGGTGTGATTTCCCCCAGAAACATCAGTAGAAATTAGTAACGTACCAGGGTACCAGGAATATAAGTGCAAATTTTAGCAACTTGTCGATCATAAGCAACCCGTTGCTTCGTTCCAAGTTTTATGAACAATAAAATACGTTCAAACCAAACTTGTTCTGGGCAGTAGTGAAGGAGAGTGTAGGAATAAGTATTTTCAATTGTCCACGTTTGACAATGTGTACTGTATTGTTGGAAATTCCCAGTAAACTCCTTATTTACCATGGGTTTTTTTCTTACTAAAAAAAAGGATTTGATGATCTTCAATGATCAGAACATGTACTATAATTGTTTGTATAGATAGTGCAATCAGTAAAAAAAAGATTGTATGTATGTTCACAAACTTCACATAAAAGGAAATACGTTCTAAATTCATCTGTTAGTTGAATTTTTAAGACAACCACTTTTCAATACTTGTATTTGTGTCGTTAGCATGATAAAAATAACTGAAATTGCATTTTGTTACGCAGTTCAAAATTCTGTTACCTAAGTGGTAAGAGCGTCTGCTCTAGAGTCGTGAAGCAAGGAGTCGATCCCTACGTCGCGGGTTCGACCACACTGTGAGACGAGGTCCCGTGTTGCAAGAGGCGTTGGCTCGAACAAGATCCCTTAATGCTCAATAGCCGTGAGTGCCGAGTATAGGACAAAGTTTGTAGCTCTCCACCAGCAAGTGTAGGCGTCTCTATGTGAGTGAAAAATTCTCGAGTAGGGCGTTTTACAACAAACAACCAAACCACTGTTGTTTCAGTGTAAATGTTTTCATATTTTTCTCTTCTGCTCTTCTCTTTCTGTAATTTGCCATTTACTCAATTTTTTTCTTTCTCTTTGTTTTAAATCCTGTTTCAGAATTCCACATCTGTTATTCTGTAGCTGCCCCTTGTAATCCTTTCTCTGCATAGTTACCTCTCACCCGATCATTTAGCTCTTTTGTAACATGATGCATCATTTTAAACCACTATCAAGTTTATGGACATCCCCACCGCACGTGTTACAACAATACCAGAAATGGTTTACAATGGGGCGGATCCATGGAAATAATCTCCGATGGCCATCTTTCATTGCAGTTTCGATCGCCCAACATATACGCACGTTCCTAAGCATTATGCCAAATATCCACACCTGGATTAACATGTGGTAAACCTATCCGATTTTAGTATGACAACTAAATTGTATTAAAGAAAAAAAAGCAATGTTCTCTGGAAAATGAACTTAGTTGACCAAGTGATCAAATCCTGTGAAGCCCGGAGGGCTTCTCAGTAGATCACGTTCAAACTAAGTTCATTTCCCAGTGAATTTTTAACATTATTCCTTATCATTTATATTTATGCCCCCTTCGAAGAAGAGAGGGTACATTGCTTTGCTGCTGTCGGTGGGTCGGTATGTCTGTCGGTCCACCATCAGTTTCCGTTCATTTTCTTTGCAGAGGTTGCACATATTGAAATGAAATTTGATATACAGATTTATCATAAAAAATATCTAGGAAAAGTTCTGTTTTGGGTACGATCAGACCATTTTGGACAGAGTTATGTCCCTTTGACTCGGAAAAATTCCAATAATATGCAGTGTCTGTTCATTTTCTTCCCGGAGGTTGCACATATTGAAATGAAATTTGGTATACAGATTTCTCTGAAGAATATTAAGGTCAAGTTCTAATTTGGGTACAATCGGACTATTTTGGACAGTTATGCCCCTTGGACTCGGAAAAATTTTAATAATTTGCAGTTTCTCTTCATTTTCTTCGCAGAGGTTGCACATATTAAAATGGAATTTGGTATACAGATATCATAATATCTAGGTCAAGTTTTGTCTTGGGTTAAATGGACCATCTTAGTCGACTTAAAAAACTTCCATTTATTTATGGGAGGGGGCCATAAGTGTTTTACAAACATCTCTTGTTACATTTGAGACGAATAAATTCCGAGTAAAACTGCATTGATTACACGAACGGGCCATCGTATTGTTATGTAGTGACGCGCAATGACCTATAAGTTGTTTGGTCTTGCAAGTTCGTCTCGCTCCAACATTTGAATATATACAATGATGTTCAACAGTACAGTTCAGGAATTCTTTGGTTATAATGTAAGAACAATGATACCTACTGAGAATAATCTTACTATTTAATGCCTTCATAATTTATTTGAAGCCAAAAGCGTTGATATCTCCTGTTTTAGTTTTCATGACTTCGAAGGGATGTCACCGCCGAAATATTGCTAAAATACTACCAACTCGATGTAAAACACCAATCAAAGTACTCAGAAGTACAGAGAGCCGGGCTCATTTACAGAGTAGAATGAATTTCTTACATGAATCATACGTTTATATTCTGATGAAAAATATTATTTTAAAACTATCAATATAAATGATAAGACACTGACAATGAGTTTTTCGATCCTAATACCACGGTCCGATTTTGTCAGAATCAGAATTAATCTGGTACCGCAGCTGAATGTAAACAAACAGGCCAGTTTGGTTCGCTCTCCTGCTTTTCTTCGTATGTGTAGAGAACTACGGTAACTCTGATTATCAAAAATCCTTACGCTAATGAACTATGTTCTTTGACTTAGAACTGAAGTTTTCAAAGTCATTACTACTTATGTTTTATAAAGATAAAACTTCGTTTTATTTTTGTTGCTTTATTTAGCGTTTGTATTATCTCAAAAGCGGTTGAGAGCAAGAACTATATGTTTACTCGTAACTTTAAAATGGCGACTATGGGGTTGACTTCCTGCCTTGAACAGGATGACATAAGGCGGCAATTGCTCTTTGAGTAATAAGCCCGGCTAAAAATCAATCAATCAAAGGAATGTCGGGTTGTGCTTATTATGCACATTGGTATTTAAACATTCTTCACACCAAAGAAAGATCTGTTGAACATCTTTTGAATTAAAAATATCAATTATTTTATCTTTTCATCGCTTTTTAACTTGATGGTTCCGAAACCAGGCAGAAATATATGTAAACAAGATATCTCGCCGAGCGATTCGGACGCGGTATGACCTCTGACCCCCAAATAAGTTCATACAGAATATATTTTCCTCTTCAGTACGTTCATAGAAAAATATTTGCATATGTAACTAATTGAACTTGAATGATTTTATCTGAATAAAAATAAAAAATACTTACTAGATAATTCTAGTAAATTATTAATAAATTATAACTTAGCGATAATCGTTCTGCTGGCATCGGAAACGATTTCCCAAATCACCAATGGATATTCATAAATGACCTTCTCCAGTCCCCTCTAAACCCAAGGCTTTTCCATTTTTGGACTTTCCTTGAGTCTGATCTAAGTCCAGAATCAAACGACTCTCGCATTCCATAAAAACTGACATTCCTGCAAGACAATTGACGGGTTTTACTGTTGTCAAGACAGATACAGTATAATTTGTCCAAACCGGCTACCGCTGGTTCCATAAAATTTGGCCGGTTTAGACAGAATCCGGAGTGCAGGAAAAATGCAGGAAAATATCAATTTTGAAAATTTCGTTGTTTATTTACAAATACATCATATACGTATTATAAATAAAGTTAAATGATGATGTCAATCAATATTTTGGAGTCTAAAAATTATAAAATAGTCTCACTTGACTTGCTGTATTTTCTTATTTGTTCACAAATTTTGAAAGTCGGGTGAAATGTTACGGTACGTCAATCAAAATATACAGGCACGCATAATTTAGGCCTCCTGTGTATCAAGCGGATCGGCTTTCGCTTGTCAAAGACCTCATTCAATGTATTAACAGTAATGCACAATTATTTACGATGTGCTAATTATAAGATTGAACTTTTAATTTTTATGTAAAAAATTACGTCTTCCCCCACAGTGTTATTGCGCCATTTTGTAATGCGTTCGATTTTCGATCCCGATTCATATTTTGATTTGTAAATCGCGTACAAATATTTTTTTGTTTTTTGTTATAATGTGGTAAAAGGAGTTAAAACAAATTTAATTTTTTTTTAAAAATTGTGATTTAATAATATAATACATTTTTCAAGTGCGCTGTGTCACCGCCGCATTTCACTGAGTTCGTCTCATGGCACTAATCATGCTAATGTAAACACGGATTATCACATCCACCGCGAAAGGTGTTAATTGCTTTGAAGTAACTCAGGTGTGGCCGGATTAGAGGGAATAATTACGGTTAATTATGAGCAGTTGGGACCAGTATTGCCGTTCGGAATACAGAATAGACAGTATCCGGACTACACAGAATTTTTTTTAATGAATTTGTTAAAGAAGTGCAAGGGACTTAAATTTCTAGACGGAATGGACAAAAGTTCGGAGTACTCAGAGTCCGGATTAGACAAATTTTACTGTATATCCAAAGGTAGTAACAGTAGTAATACTAGTTGGTGGATGGGGACTGTTCCCTCCATTTGTCTTTCGTTTTTCTATTTAATGTCATTTCTACAGTGTTTTTCTCAAATATTCCTTTACTTTTTGGATCCCATTGCAAGTTGTTGCTAACGCTTCCGTTAGCGATCTAAATGCCTTTGATGGCGTTGTTGGAGAGTTGTCAGCCAGTTCATGAAATGGGAGCAATGGCTACTGAACAACGGCAAACAGGAATGCCTACTAGACAGAACACAGTTCTTCTTATCATCAGTTCAGGAGTTGTTTACATCTAGATTCGCCACGAATTGTTGTGCATTTGTTTTTTTTCTTCAGTAAGTCGTTTGTTTATGTGTTGTTTAACATCTAGCTTGAGAATTGTTCCTTCAAATAGACACATCAACGTTTGCCAGGGTAGGGCTGCAATTTATACCTATACTCGACATTTGGGGGTCATTAAGCTGTTTGGGATCTTTTGCGTGCCAACACAAATACTGCGACACAGGATCAGCTACTTACTACACGATTCTAGAGCAGTTACTCTAACCACTGCGCAACTCGGGCGACCAAATTAATATACTAGAGTAGTCACCTCCATCAGTTAATATAGGCCTATATCTGTACACTTTTTTTTCATTTCACAACACTGAAGCGTGTATTAAAACAAAGATTTTTCATATATAAAAATTGTGGATTTTCCAACAGTTTTCAAGTTTGTTAACGTATATTCTTCAATGTGACCTCAAGGAAAAAAGGCTATTAAAGGACGTATGGACGCTCCGTTAAGAAGTGGTTCTTCAGATAGCATCAATTGTTCGGAAAAAATCCATGATAAAAGCTACGTTTCCATTCATAGTGGATTTCTTTGTCAACAGACAGTAAAGCATGGGAATGTAATAATATACACAATCTCCCATATTAAAAAGGAAATAAAAGAAAGGAAATGCAGAAATAATTGAATATTTCTGCTGAATTGGGTGTAAAATCTATAATTTAGTAATGGAATAACTGTAAGTGTTTAGTAATTCCTAAATGCACTATTATATAAAACGCCAAACGTTTTACTCTTTAAATACTACTAATCAATATCTCTACTTCATTATCAATTGCAGTTACAACCTTCTCGAATCTGTGGAATACAACATTCATCCAATATCAACTATTAATTTTGTGACGCCCTTTCTCTGATTAAGGACGAAAATGACATTGAAAATTCGTATTGTAATCAAAGTACTCAGGGGTACAGAGAGCCGGGCTCATTTACAAAGTAGAAATTTGTATATGAATCACACATTTATATTGTATATTTAACAGATATTTAGACACAGGAAGAATATGTTACACAAACAATTAAAAACATAAGGGCTTCAGTGACACATAATTATCTTTTATGAAAGAAAATATAAAAAATTCTTCTGAAAAATTATTTTAAAATATCAATGTTAAACAACGATCCGAATGTTAACCTGGCACAGCCGAACGTAAACAAACAGGCCAGTCTGGTTCCCTCTCCTGCTTTTCTTTCGTCTCTGTAGAGAACTAGGCTAAAATGACTATCAAAAAACCTTAAGCAAATTAACATTGTTGTTTGACTTAGGACTGAAGTTCTCAAAGTCATTACTACTGATGTTTATTTGTAAAGATAAAACTTCGTTTTATTTTTGTTGCTTTATTGCAGCCCGGAGGACCGGGTTGCTCTATACATATAAGTTTAAGTGTTAGTGTATGGGGATTGGGGTGGGAGTAGTTATGTAGAATTAAAGGTTTTCTAGACATTGAAAAGATTGCTAATCAGAATGTTCTTTCCATTTATAAATTACGAGATACATAATATATTTACAACCCTAACCCTAACCCTTCCAAGTGAATCTGTAAAAATATATACGTTTTTCATATTTAATATATAAAGTTATCATTTACTATCGAAACAACGTTTTTTTTTAGTAATTTTACTTCTCGTACAACAGTTCGTGTTTTATATTCTAAAATTGAAAATTAATACATTTTTAAATATAAATGATGCGTGTGTGTAAATTCAGTTTATATTTTATGCAGCCGACATTTACTTGAGGAATGGACCAAGTTTAAAATGGTATCGTTTTTGATTGATTTTTATCCGACTACAAGTTTTTAAAAAATATTTGCGACTATGGGGTTTTTACACATGGAAGCGGTTTGTTGATCAAGACTGTTTATTATATATTTTCAAGTTGACATAAGCCGTCAGTTGCTCTTTTTTTACAAGTAGTTTTAATTTGGCGAATATGGGGTGGACTTCCTGTATTAAACACGTTGACATAAGCCGTCAATTGCTCTTTGAGTAATACCGGTAAGCCCGGCAAAAAACTTGAGAGATTTATGGTCTTCCACATTCGGGATACTATTGATTGGAAGGTAACTAATTATGGACTGCTGTTATTACCTTCACCTGTACTGTTTTAACTGCTTATCGGACGAAACATTTTTTTTTCAAACTTAGCACCAATCTGGCGTATTTTTTTTTAACGTCTCTCTCGAGAATTTCTCAAGAAATCGCACAGATGAAGACGCCACCACTTGCCGGTGGAGAGCTGCATATTTTGACCTATGGTCGCGATCGGCACTCGGGCGTATAGAGCAGTGAGGGATCTCTTTCGTGTCAGCGACTACTGCGGGACATCGGTTTATACGGACAGTTCACGGTAGCATAGTCGGTAAAGCGCTCGCTCCGCTCCATGATTGGGAGGTCGTAACTGACCTCAATAAAAATGGGAAGCAACTGTTCCTTCGTCATGCGTTCGGCACTTTAAGTGAACTTTGTGGGTCCTTCGGGTGACACCTCGAAAACCGAGGTCCGGTGTCACGGCGTTGACACGTTAAAGATCCCTCACTGCTCAATGGCCATGACTGTCGAGTTAAGGTCACCGTTTGAAGTCCTTCACCGGTATATGGTGACATCTCTACATGAGTGAAAAATTCTCGAATGGGACGCAAAACAACATGCAATCAATCGGTTTATACAATCTTCGAAGAACCTGTTGCCAAGTCACAAAGTGGGATTTGAGACTGCGACGTTAGGATCAATACCTTACTCCAGACGTTATTACCACTGCGCCATGCTAGGAACTCTCCTGCTTTGAGTTGTTTCTTAATTTTTTTAGTAAGATAACTTCGTTTTCTGCATGCATTAGTCGCCCGCGTGGCGCAGTGGTTAGAGCGTCTGCTCTAGAGTCGCGAAGTAGGGAGTTGATCCCTACATCGCGGGCTCCAATCCCCATTATGGAGACCGGTCCTTTGGACGACATAGCATGGTAGGTGCTTGCACGAAAAGATTCCTCTCTGCTCAATGGCCCCAAGTGTTAAGTATAGGACAAAATTCGCAAGACTCTACCATCAAGTGGTGGCGTCTTTATACGAGTGAAAGATTCTCCAAGGGGACGTTTAACAACATACAATCAATCATATTCATGCATTACGTAGCGTCCTTATACTAAATACAGACGGTATAAAAAGTAAAAGGGTTTTGGAACCTGAAATATATTAACATTCCATTCCCCGCGTCACCCCGGACTTCATTTTGTAGGTCTCAATATGTGAAGTCCTTCAATGGCATATGCAGATCTCTCATACATCATGTACATGCAGGGGTGATATATATTATCTAAAGAGATTGAGAAGATGAAGCAAGTAAAACATTCGCAAAGGAAGAAAATTAATATTGAATATAGGAGGGAGGCGTTTCGAAACGTTGGTATCAACATTGATGACGAAACCCTAGGCCCTACTAGCCAGGATGATTTCATCATCATCAGGCATGAAGTCTTACAGTGCTAGTGTGGACAATGTGTACCACACGTTTTTCATAGAAGTTCGCTGTCATATTGGATTATCTCAGGATTTGGGGAGCACTGCCAAATGAAATCAGAACAATTCGTGAGTTAACACTTGAGGAGGAAATTTAAGAACTAAAGCATTTAGAACCACTCAGTGAAAAGAAAATTATGGAAGTGAGGAGCGAAGAATCGCATTAGGCGTCGGAACCGGGGGAGGGGGGCTTAGGCGCCCCACTTTTTTTTCAAAGATAGACATAATATAAGCATTGAAAAATGGGGCTTATCTTTTTTCGTTGGTTTAGCCACCCCACTTTTAATTTGTTTCCGACGCCTATGAACTGAATAGTCAACCTGCCACCTTAGAGAAAATTTGATCTGTACATTCGAGGACAAATGATTTTAAAAGTGGGGCGGTAATGTTATGAACTTGTAGTGGCATAGTATTTATTTACTCATCTATTTATGGCATAGTATTTATTTATTTATTCGTCTATTTAATTAATTTATATTGCTTATATAAATATTCATTTATTGCTTGTGTTGTTGAAATATTCATTGAAAAAATTTAAAAAATTAATCCTGTTATGTAAATTACCTTTTGTCGTCTGTGTCGGAGAAATGATGTGCAGTTTATTCGTGAGATTGCTCCCACGTGATTTATCATTAATATAACATTCAAATGTATTAACGAGAATGAATTTTCTTTAATTTTTAAATATTAAAGCATGCAAGACTTTTTAAGAATTGTTTACCCGTATTGTTGTCTTTCAATAATTTTTATTAGATTTTTTAGTGAGATTTGGCATTTTCAAGATATCATTTTCCATCGATTTTTCACTATGTACTAGAGAATATCTACATTTCTGACCATTGACATTTTCTGATATTTTCTTACCACCGCGTTTTTGCAGCATGACATCACTTTAGTGTTTAAATCTTTATCTGCTTTAGCGATTACAAAGCGTCAACATGAGACTGTTCGTAACGTTAACCTACTGCTAATATTCAAACATATTGGTTTCTGATTTTCGTATGTTCAGAACAGCAAAACGTGAGACGTACTTAAGACGCGAAATCGAAAGAGTTAATTAACTTAACAGGTCTGCTATTTTAGTCTCTAAGTATTAAAAATAGGCCTTTCAATTAATTTTTGAAGTTGCACATATGATAAAAAACATATCAAACATAGATTTATAGGTACATGAAATTATCCAAAAAGATAATAACTTATGCATACCTTTAATTAAATCATTAAAAAGTTTAATTATTATGTTCCCCAAACGAAGTTGGGGAACATATTGTTTTTACTCTGTTTCTTACTATTATTATTTTTCTTCTTGGGAAAATTTTGTCCGCGAATGATCTTGTAAAGTACACATCCGATTAAGGGGAAACCTTTTTAGGATAAGTAGGCATGTTATGTAGATTTGCGGAACGAAGGTCATTTTGCGCGCACGTGCTTGCAAGAGCGCGCACGTGCAACACGTGAAATGACCAAAATACTTGAAATTGCCGTAACTTTTACTTTTTTGGATGTAATGCTTTGATATTTAGAATATATAGACATATTATAAATATAGATAAAATGACATTGACAACATGCCATTTTGTGCGCACGTGCTTGCAAGAGCGCGCACGTGCAACACGTCACGTGCAACACGTGAAATGACCAATATACTGGATATAGCCGTAACTTTTCTATTTTTTGATGAAATCTTTTGAAATTCATAATGTAAGGATATATAAGTAGCGTAGACAAAATGACATAATCAAAAAAGCAAGATCTCACGTGCATGCACGTGCGCTTCGCTCTGATTGGCTGAAACTAAAGTCTCTATATCTTTCTTGTTTTCCGACGAAATCCTATGAACTTTTGAACATAGCCATGCATTAAGATATCCTACAACATGATGTATAGCAATTATCATGAAAACACGTGCATGCACGTGCGCTGCAATCTGATTGGCTGAAACCTTAAATAGTTATAACTCCCTTGGTTTTCAACCAAACAGGATGGAATTTGGAACATAGATAGATATAATGAACTTCTACAAGACGGTATGGTCACCATGCACATGCATACACGTGCTTGTACGTGCGTTGTAACCTGATTGGCTGAAATTTTAAACAGCTATATTTCCCTTTGTTTTTAATCAAACGGGGTGGGATTTAGAACATAGATAGATGTAAAGGACTTCTACAAGAAGATATGGTCACCATGCTCATATGTATGCACGTGCGTGCACATGAAATGAGATACATCAAAATACACTTGAATGAGCGTATTTTTAAAAACTTTTGGATTAAATACTTTAATATTTAGTATATAAAAAATATAAAGATTGTGTAGACAAGATGATATGGTCATTACGCACATGTATTCTTATGCGCACGCTTGCAATGCTAAAATTTGAATGAACTTGGCGTTGTTAAAGTCTCTAATGCATTGGTTTTGTCCTATTTGATAAAGCTTACAGGAAATATGGCACCAAAAGGGAGTTGGGGAGCGTTTGGGGAACATCTGTAACGGTTCCCGTTACAATTAGCACTAGTTTGTAGTTGACTTCTTCGATGTTGTATTTTAAGGACAGGTAACTCAGGTGTGAAAAATGACCAACTAAGTGCCGATTTATAAGTTATCGTTTGTAGGCAGGGGCGTAGCAACAGGGGTGCCTGCCCCTCCCCCCCCCATTTTTTCACCAACCTTACTTATACTATAGGAAATGTTAATTGAAAGCCTGGTTGGCTCCCCACTTTTATTGATGTACCGAAAATGTAGTATTAGAATTGGTACTGAAAGTAGTTGACACTGAGAAAAAGTTTACCTTAACCCCCCCCCCCCCCCCCCCCCCCCCTCCCAACGAAATAGAATTTTCGACTTTGGGCAACTTCTTCCTTTACCTTTGGGGTTTTTTTTTGCTTGTCAACTTTTTCTGGTAAGTAAAAAAAAATTTCTCTGGCTGTCCCCCCACTTTCAAAAACGATGCTACGCGCCTGATAGGAATGACATTTAGGCTGCTTCAGCATTGGTATTGTTATGTACACAAAAGGGTAACCAATTCTTTTCATTGTTTTATACCCAAAAGTGATGACCAAAAGAAGGAGAATGTCTTCACTCTACCTGAAATAACAGGGTCAAATGAATGGGGAACAGACTCTATTCAACATTTTTAACTCTCTTTGACGATTGTTATGAAGACGAAAATAAAATGTCATGTTTTTTGTGTGCGCGCTTTTGCACTTCCTGTATAAACATATATATTTTTACAAGTAAATGCAACAATCAATTATCTTATTCGTGCTACTTAGCACGAAGAAGAACGACCGAGTATAAAAATGTAATTAGGTGAAAACTAAGAAGGAGGGTAGACTTCACTTCTTATTTTAATTTAAAATTTTACTTAGGCCATAATAAAAAAATTCCCTAGATTCTCATCCAACTTTTTTTGAAAATTGTGGCGGGGGGCGAATTTTATTTTTTATTTTCCGAAAAATGTACTAAGCACTCATATAACATTTATAAGGTATGGAAAACAACACCATTTTTAATTCAGTAGTTTATTTGGCAATATTTCATAAAAGAATCCACAGATCTATCATTTAAAGTTACATAGCTCTACCTGTTATGGACATTCTTCCCCTTTTGTCAACAGGGTTTTTTTTGTTTGTAAACAGTTATCACAAATTGCATACTTATTTTCATTTTCAATAAGATTCTCATCTTGTCCACAATAGTAGCACACAGTTTCATACCCTGCTGAAAAATAAGTAAATTCCATAGGCATTTCACATGAAAATTTTTTTCTCACATGAACTGACCTCAAAATATTATTTTCATCTGTCTCAATATCACTGAAATCTGATCCACAAGAATAAGACAAATCTAACAAAACATTTTGTAATTGATTTCTCTTTACATCTCTAACTACATGCTTGCTGTGTATGACTCTGGGGCGATCACATTCAGAACAATAAATAACCATTGAAACATTTTTTGCAGTTTGGGAAGTAGGGGAAAAGGGAACTCCATGCGGGTTTTCTGGCCTCTTTGCTACAAGGGAAGGCCTATTTTTTTCAGTAGTGGGTTTTCCGTATAACTCATCAAATGATTTTTATTTGTCCCCATTTTCAGGTTCAGGGTCTGGGAAAAATGCAAGGTTTTCAAAAGTGCTAACTGGCAGTCTAGGGGGCTTGCAGAGTTTACAGGATGACTTACCACATTTCTTAACACAAAAAAGATAGTGTCTAATACAACAGTGGGAGGATAAAAAATCATGAAACTGCTTTTTATTTTTTAGTTGCTGCTGAGTTGTGCTTCCATCTTTTAAAGCTGGGTCTACTTTTAATATATTAGAACTGAACTTTCCTATATCTTCTTTGGATGCCGCTGAAAAAGATTTCAAGTGTTTTTCTTTCCATTTCAGGCGATTAATTACCCCATTGAGTAATATCTTAACAGGTTCTATGCTATCTTTAATTTCATTTTCAAGATGCTCTTCCCTATCAGCTAAATTTCTAATTTCTGACATAGTTGACACATTTTTCAGTTTTGTTTCAAAGGAAGAAGTTGGCTGCCTCATAATTCCTACTGATTGAAACCCTAAATTGAGAACAGCCATTATTCGTTCTGCTGGGTTTTTCCAAGAATTGTATGGGGGTGTTCGAACACACACAAGCATGTCTAAATCCTGCTCAAGAAATAAACAAATGAAAGACATTTGAACAGTTGCATAAGTTAATCTGTGGTCAGGACCACCATCACAATACATTGCAAGGATAGGTTTGTTCTGGCCCTCACACTTCAAAACATTGTGCAATTCTTTTGCATGTCGCCAGGGATTTGAAGGTTCAAAACAGTTTTCCTTAATTCCAACATATACTTGCCCTCCATAGAAAGTTTCATCAATTGAATCAGGGATGTCAACAATAAGATTTACACTTGGGGTAAGAGAAAATTTAGTGAAATCATGATCTGTGACTTCAAACATTTTACCCATGGCAACAAGAACAGATTTGCCTCTTTCCACCATGGCAACTGGATTACCAGGTTCACCTACTTTCACTTTATGCTTATCATCCATACACACAAAGCATGCATAATCTTTGAACTTTACAGCAAACTCCTTTAAATATCTAAACAATGCTGAAGCATAGTGAGAGTCAACATGAGTTTTTCTAAATTGTCTGCTTATGAATTTGATTTTCAATTTACCAGTATATTTGGCAGAAGATTTGAAGTGGCAGTTGCGTGGCCAAAACTGATAACGCAGCCATTCTTTTGATGGAATTTTTGTGCCAGGTGGACACTGCTTAGTAACTTGTTCATGCAAGTCTCTTATAGAAAAAGCATTAGCCAAATGTGTAATGACATCACCATCTGAATCAACTTTATCATGCCGTCTATCATCAACTGCCACTTCAACCTTCTGAGAAATATACTTCTGACATTCTTCTAAAAATTCTGTGTATAATTCTGGTCTTCCGTTGTTGTTCACTCTTAAATCCCAGATTAAATCTGAATTTTCAGTGTCTAGAATCTCTGTTACCCGCTTGTCAATCTCACTCTCTGCAGCTGTGATGCTTGCTGAGCAATCCCCAGTCAGTCTGCGATATGCTTCACGAAGAAAGGCTGCCCTACTATGAATAGATCTACCAAACAAGGATAAGAAGTCACGACGCATTGCTCTGGTATGAAATTTTGGTAAAGTTTTCAAAAGATTGGAGGAAATCTTAGCATTTTTATCAAGAATTTCCTTTTCTGAGGAATCTGCTGGCACTTTCCACAGAAACACAAGATGCGTTTTAGAACCAGTATAAGTATATTTTACACACTTTACAGGAACAACTAAACCTTTGATATAATCAAACCGTCTGTTGGGTTCTCCTGGAGCATAGTCGTTGACTAGGACTGGTTCATACATTGGGCTATGAATCAAGGCTGTATGCAGCAACTGGTACCTGAAAAGTATTTAAGTTTTGTTCATATATTGCATTCACAACATTTGTATTGAATTTTTTTAGTGAAATTAAGTGGAATAAGTTTTGCCATGTTTCAGTATATAATTATTTTAAACTTTATACCTTGATTTTGGACCAGTGAAATAATTTTTGCCATGCTTCAGTATATAATTATTTTAAACTTCATACCTTGATTTTGGACCAGGCAGCACTGGCTTGGGTGACAAAATATCCCAAGACTGCTTTTCCCCTATGACAGTTCTGGCTGCATTTGTTGATGTTCTTGTCCTTTGCTGTTTTAAATAATCACTATAATTCTTTAATCTGGAACCAAACTCCTGTAAAACTTTCTGCACACCTTTCCATTTATCTCTGTTAAGATATGAATTGCTGCTTAACAAAAGTACGGCAGTGGCATGTGATCGCAAAGTCTCTTCTTGTAAAAATATTGGATCAAGCTTTCTTTTTTTCTTTGATTCTGGACAACGATATCCTTTTAAATGTTTTAGAGATTCAGGAATTTTACAACCTCTTCCTTCCAATGTGTGATGGTTGCTGTCTATGTACCACAGAGAGTCTGTCAATGTATTTACCAATGACTTGCCTAGGGTGTCAACATTTACACTTAAGAAACCAACATTTTGCTCTTTCAGCCAATCAATAACGTCATTCTGCATTTTAAACTTGTCATTTGGTGGTTTATCATGCTTTGGAGGCAGATGATTTGCTTTTGATACTGCCGGCATAAGAATACTGAATGCATCATTGACGGTACTCTGAGTACACGGCACTGAATCGTCTGCGTTTTGTGTAAATTGAATGTAATTCCCTAAGAAAGAAGTAATGTCACCAACCGTACACTGTGGATCACAGGACACGAAATCTTCATCCTTTGATTTCCTGCAGCTACCGTATTTATTTGCGTCAACGTGTTATTGTTAATGTCATCAATCGGGGGCGAGTTATCAAGGTTCCCAGAACAAAAGTCATTGTATAGCTCTAGTAGGGTGTATGTATCTCTAACAACACAAGCATACCAGTCTTTCACGACTCTTGGTCCTTGTTTTATGCACAATACTGTAAACACCATTCTGTATTATTGGCATTAGCTTTCACAATCACGTTGCAGAAAAGTGACACTCGCGGGAATAACAACGGAAGTCCAATGACAAGCTGAATCCCGAGCCCGATGATATTTGAGACGTAGATTTAAAACAAAGAACGAAAATTTCCGGATTTTTTTTTTAGGAAAAAAAAAACAAAAATAAAAAAAATCGGGGCGGGGGGTAAAAATCGGGGCAGGCGGGGATGAGAATCTAGGAATTTTTTTTATTATGGCCTTATATGTAATTAAACGGTGTCCGCAACTATATAGTAAATAAGTTTAACATATATTGCTAAAACCACTGGATTCTACTGACAGCAAAGAAACACTTCGGAAATGCTAAACACAGACTTGTGTTTAAACAGTTCGATACCTCGGACCTGCTCTCAACAAGTTTCAGCAACGAGTTATCGTTCATAATAGCGAACCCTAGCGGCAGTTGAAAGGCCTATGAAAAAAGACGAGAAAAAAACATGGCTTTTTCCCATCATCTTAAAATTTTTCAATCTTCATAAAAAATAATATATTAAAATTAATGTAGCCTTTTAACTCGGTCAATCCATAGATATATCGACCTCACAGAAAAGCATACCAGCCTCGTGCTTGGTCGATATGTTTTCTGTGAAGTCAATATATAAATAGATCGACCTCAACAAACGCCTATATTTATAAAATATCAAGTGTAAGCAATATTAAAACTAACTTCTATAAATTAGACACAAAATGCAGAATGGTAGCATTATCTTTAAATATTTTGGTCTGAATTTGACCAAATGGTCAAAGGCTAACATAAAACACCATAACAACGCTATACTTCTGCAGCTAACAACAAGAGGCCCAAGGGCCTTATAGGTCACCTGAGCATCATGTAACAACTTTCCAACAATTGCATTGGTTCGTGTTTTAAATAAAAGGCCATGAAATTCAAATTTTGAAAGAGACACTATTGCTTATTATAACTATACACTTAGCTTGCTTACTTTGGTTACTTAATACAGAGGTAGATCAGAGTAACAAAGAGAAAATGAATTTCCACTTTATAACCAGTTGTACACCCCATGCCACAGGAACCACTGACCCTGGGGCATATATTTAAAAATTCTGGAAATTTTATCATAAATTTTATTTCATCATAAATGGTTGATTAATACCTAAAAGCAGGTTTCAAAGCATTAATTTATTTTCAGACTATGTAACCCCCGTCCCAAGTACCCTGACCCAGGGGCCCTGAAATTAATTATTTTGGGAAGAGACACCTTGTTTCATCATCATTAATATGTACTCAGAACATTGACATAATAACCATGAGCAAAGGAAAAGGTTTTCGAAGAATTCATGCATTTTCACTATATAATCAATTAGTGCCCCGCCCTAACACCAAAACCCCTGACCCTGGGGCTCCTGCAATGCACAAATCTTGAAGAGGAATCCTTCCTTATCATAACTATTCACATAGTTCATTGGTTTGATACTCAGGAGCAGAGAAGAAGATTTTTAAAGAATTAATGTATTTTTACTATATACTGTAAATCGTTTTAATCCCACGGTGTTCAATTTTCACGATATCAAAAAGTACCAATTGCGATTTCACGATGCAAAAAATTAATTCAAAATTTCCTTTAAGCGTTTAAACCTTTTCAAAAACTAATGATAGCATTCACGATGGGTTTAATTTCGCGGGAAAATGATGAATCGCGAACATAGCGAAATTAAAACCATCGTGATTATTTGCTAATCTACAGTAATCAATTGAGCCCCATTTTAACCCAAGAAACCCCAGTCCAGGGGCCATGAAATTACACTAAAACCA
>NW_026921648.1:0-101123 GCF_032062105.1 Saccostrea cuccullata | reverse complement strand
TGGTAGGCTAGCTCTTAAATTTGATCTGCAGTTTGACAGAACATGATATGATAAGATTTGAAAGCGTAACCCTCATTAAAAGAATGCATGACACTTACTTGTACATAAATGATAAGTAATAGCAGCCTACTTACAGCTTAAGCTTTGTCTGACGTCGGCTTCTTGTTTATAATCGCACAGCACATGGCCTTTTCAGGTGACGGTCTCTCTCGCATCGACGCTTGACTCCCGTCACACTTGAAATAATAAAATCTTCATGCTTCAAATAATAAAAACTTCACGCTTCAAATAATAAAAACTTTACGCTTCAAATAATAAAAACTTCACGCTTCAAATAATGTAGGAAAATCTCTCTCACTTTACATCCAAAGTCAGTTAAAGTGCCCCAAACAGTTTCAAAAAACGGCTGAAGATTTTCAACTCAGAAAACAAAGGAAATGTTTTGATTTTGATAGAACAATATTCGAATGATCAGAAAACACATATGATAGCTCTTGAAAGGGGGTATTATATTCTGCACACATATGGAACAAATACAATGTAATTTTAGCAGTGAATTACGTTATTTCTTAAGGTGTTACCAAAAAAATTAAATACATTATTATTGTAGATTCAAAATGGTGTTTCAAGTAGTTGTATTTGATAGAGTTATATATAACTATCCAATTAAAAACCGCAGTGTAAATGAAAATTTACCATATATTCCAAAATATTCCATAATTACACATAGTTAATGTACGAAAAATTAATAATATGGATTTTGAGAAAATGACATCTTATTTTTTCTTTGTTTAAACTCGCATACTCAGATTAACAAAGAAATTTGTATGTGTTTGCAGATGTATACCTTTTATATAAAGACTCTCAAGTTTTTACATTTTGGAATTCAAAGTAAACGTTTATTTTGAGACAGGAGCAAACTGTCTTCTTTGTAACGTAATTCACTTTCATCTTTAAAATGAAAACTAATGATTATTATTGGTTGAACAACACCATTTTTACAAATTAGAATACAGAAAATGATTATAAATATTGCAATATCTTTGCAATAGACATCATAATTATATATATCTAGATTGTTATCATTGTAAAACATCATATTTCACACACCTTGGTATTTTTCAGATGAAATCAAAAGCTGTATATTCTGAAAGTGCAGAATTACTACGGTACATGTACCTATTACAGATGATTTAAACATTATATCTACACGATTTCTGGCGTTGCACTTAAGTTTGGTGGGATTAAGCATCAAATTATATTTCAAAATCAATCTATAATAACAAACAATGTAACGTAATTCACATACCAGATTGTAAGTGTCAATATGGAAATAAATGTTTAAAGTAAGGAGAATTTTCTTATTTAAGTGTGTTCTATTTAGTTCTTTCAACAAATTTTGGACCTTTTCTAGACCCTTTTACTATTAAAAAGATCTGTTTATTCCTGTACTGAGATGAGGCGATTTTTGGGTTAATTCTGAAGTTGGTACATAAAACTTAATTTTACACGTTAGACCTCTTTTTCCAGGTAGTTATCTCCTTCTTTGGCCTTTACCTACCACCGACATTTCTTTTGGGGCTCAGCATTAATCATTTTAGTCATTATCTAAGATTAAAACTGTAATTATGTAATCTGTGAATTACATTACACTGTTGTGGATTACGTTACACTATTATACAGACCTTGCCTGATGTAAACACCGAGCGAATCAATGTTTTATATTTATGATATCTTAGTAGAACATATATCCTTCATTTTCAAAACGAAATTCCTATAACACTATGAACGATGAAATAGTTTTATTTATTTAAAAATAAAAATTTCAGTTTTAAGATAGTTTTTAAACCGCTGCATTAGTTAAACCCGTTCCCGCCTGTAAACTTCCTTTCTATAAGTTCCTATATGATAAGTGATGACATTGAATAAAGATATATGGTAATTTTGCTCCTAGTTAGGATTCTTTTATAACAAAAAGAAAATTGGTCATAACGTAATTCACTGTAACGTAGTTCACGAACTTCGACTTTAATTCAAATATTTAACTAATGACAACAGTTTAAGGCATTGTCTATGTGTGATTTATAATTGGCATAAGTGTGTATATCAGTCAGGAGATTTGATGTTCGTAGCATTTAGGAATTGTGTGTAAGATCGCGTAACGTAATTCACAATTAAATGCAAAAATGGAAAATTTTCAAAATTCGTGAATTTTTTGACACAGATGTTATCATATGCCTGTAAATCATTATTTTTTTTTTAATTTTGATAAGTTAATAATCAATTTTATCCATGTAACGTAACCTTTAATGCCACTTACAATTTCGTTAAAGCAGTGAGAAAATCGTAACGTAATTCACTGCATTAAATGGGACATTCAAATTACGCAGTGCAAAATTTTTTTTTGGCTATGGCAGAGAAATTATAAGTAAAAATGAGTTGTTTAACCCTTTTTTGTTATGATATACAATATTTAGCATTTTTATTGGTAATCCTAAATTATTTTTTCAAACCTGAATAAAACCACCCTTGTTTGTGACACCCTGTTTTGATCAAATTAGGCTTAGAAATCCTTTACTTTTGAATAGTAAACGGGATCAATACATCGTAATATCTATATTTTTAAATCGATCATAACTTAACATCACATTTCAACCCCTAAACAACTGAAGATGCGGGTTTTTGTCTTCAAAAAATGTTTGTGACATCGAAAACTAGTTTTGGGGCACTTTAACTGACTTTGGATGTTTAACGCTTGTATCCGTCACGCTAGAAATAATAAAATCGGCAGTCACAATCTTATAATTATTGTGGAGAGGGGAGTTTTCGTTACTGTCACTAAAAAAGAAGTTATCTTTCCTGTTGAAAATAAAAACAAAGTCCCGTTTACACCATTATTATTGTTGCAAAGATTATATAGCGAAGATTTCGGAAATAATTGTTTTAAGTTTTTGTTTTTTTTTTTTTTTTTTTAAATAAACAAACAATCAGTAGATCTACATTATTATTACAGGGGATGTAATGTTATAAAATGATGAAATAAGAATAATTATGATCTTGAAGTAAAATAATAAAAAAATTGATGTGTACAAAATAAAAAAAAAAAAGAAAAGTTTTTTTTTTTTTTTTTTTTTTAATCTACAATTACATGTATAATATCGTGTCCACATTAACTGGCAAGGTTATTATTGTGAAGTGTGAATAATTATGATTGGAGAAGAAAATAAAATAATGTATAGGCCTACACATTTAACTGACAAGATATAAATGTTGCAGGAAAATAATAAAATGTTGTAAAAAAGCAAGATTTTTAGTTTTGTATGATATAATTATTTTTGGTATAATTATATAGGAAAAAATGATAATAATGTGGGGGTACCCTACGGCTTTCCATAGCCAACAAATGTACTTTCGATTTAACTTCACGATAATCATGCGGACTGCTAGTCAGAAAACAAAAAATCCTATTTTTTCATAACGAAAATAGTTTCGTTTTGTCATATTTTCTGATTTACCATTCCCGATTGTTAAACAGTCGACTTTTTTTTTTATTTCTGATTCGATTTTGACAATATTGAATTCTTGCTGATACGAAAGATTAATGTTCAAAACCTGATTTTTTTATTAAACGACTTATTTCCTTGTATGCTAGAGGTTACGCGGCGTCAAGTCTAAAGTATCTCGCAGTAAACCTCTAGCATATGCTGGATTAGTTAAAAGTAAACGTGTACTGTCTAATTTGTTTGTCACTCTTATCCTCTTATCATTAGAAAAACTCGAACTTTGTTCACTTTTACTTAACGTCTTTATAATGATAACTTTTGTCAATAAAACGACATTGTAATTAAAAGTATATATCTAGTTTAATTCTTCGGTGGTCTTAAACTCAATTTATATATGTATCAACGTCGTATTATCAAATCACAGTAATTCTTCTATTTACATGTCGACTCGATAGATTAATTATTTCGAAGTGAACTTCAAATAAAATTAATACAGAGTCTAAGACATCTGCATTTTTAAATTTTGATAGAAAAATACAAAACAACAAAACTTCATGGTAATGTCTATTCTTAAGTAAAACAAATGGAGATAGCAAACAGTATTCAAAATCAAAAGTCCTTATAACAATACAAAATAAGAGCAAATACGGACCTCCAAAACATCAAAGGTGGGATCAAAAGCCATGGAGGAGTGACCATCCCCTGCTGACCGGTCACAGCCGCCGTGTGTTCCTTGTCATGATCGGGAAATAACGGCAAAATCCATTGTCAATTAATAATAGGTAGAATTATACGCTATCCGACTGTATACGAACAATTTTAAAACAAGAAAAGCTATTGTCAAAATTGTGGGTGTACTCTTCTTTAAATTTTAAATTCGGCATTCTGAAAATTAATCTTTCACTCAGACTTACATGAGTACAAATATTATTTCGTAAGTAAAGATATCTCTCGTATAAAACAAGTTACCCACGTGCACGACAAAGAAGACTCACGAATAAGTAAGATTTTGTTTAACCCCTACGAATTAAAATGATTCCACGAAAATATATTTTATTGTTGAAATATATACAGAATATAATTAATTAACGTTATGAAATATAGACACCAATCACCACATTTATCAAACTTATGTTTAATTCATGTAATTTTAATGTTACAAAAGAATTTTCTTACAGATTTTTCATGCAAGGAAGCTGGGAAATGGCTTTTCCCGTCAATCGCGCTCAAGATCTTGTCACCTGTGACCTATGCAACAATCCCACACAACAATTTTGTAACAATTGTCAGGTCAATTTATGTGTAAGCTGCATAAGCAAACATGTAAATATACTCAAATCTATTAAACATGAAATCGTTCCCTTCAAGAACAAAAAGACAAATGCTGTTTTCTTGGAGTGTAAACGTCACTGCCACCAGAGATGCGTGGCTTCGTGCCAACAATGTAATGTTCCTGTTTGCATAAAATGTGTCATCAGTGCTCACGAACTACACAACTTACACGAGATGCCTCAAATTTGCAATGACAAAAGGACACAAAACGAGAAAGAGATGCGAGCGAAAATTGTTTGGTATAAAGAACAAAGGAACGATTTAATCGAGCAGCTTGATAAATTGAAAAGGGAAAAAGATGAACAGGTTCATATCAAAATATCTTTGACATTTTTATAGCCTAAGTTTATAAGTTTAATTTTATTTGACCTATATTTCAGAATCAAAAAGAAATTGAAATAAACATTAAAATAAAACAAACATTTTCTGAAAAGAAAGTATCGATAAATTTGATTGCTTATAACTACTGTTATTTTAGAATTTTAATTTTATAATCATTTTATATCCATTATCAGTGGCATGAATACTGCAAAGAAATGAAGAGAAAGGAAGAATGTATTGAATGGTATAAAGCACAGCAACAACAAAAATGTAAAGCATACGAAATTCAAAGACAAGACATGTTAGAGCAATTCAATATACAACAGCGAATAAAGCACGAAGAGGTTATCTATATTTATGTATATAAGCTGTATATATGTTACGAGAGAGTATTTCTACTCATTTCATAGTCAGTGCACGCTTCTTATTGATAGAAATACTTTGTTTGTAACTCCATATCAGAATGGGTAATCAAATGTAACAGTAAACAAAAGCAAGTTACACAGCTAAATGTGCTACACTGATTTTAAAATCTCTTTATTTATATACAATTATATTACATCTAAACATAAATATTACGAATATACCAATGTAAACTGCTTCATCCTCTTTGATATAATTGATCGATTGATTTTATGTTGTTTAACGTACCTCTCGAAAAATTTTCACTTATATGGAGATGCAACTATGACGCGTCAAAAGTGTATCAGTCCGCTTGGCGTTACATTTCAATTTTGCAATAATTCCGTCCAAGTTTTTGCATTGCATCTGTGTCTCTGTATTGTAAAGCAAAAGTAAGTCCCTTGTATTAAAGTGTATGCAATGACCTTCATGACTCTTGAAAAGCCCAAAATCTTTCTGTATTATTTACTGTACTAAAAAAAGCTAATTACATTTATATTTAAATTATATTTCTATTGTTTTATTTTTTGTTTCAGATTGATGAATTGAAAAAAAGACTGGGAGAGAACAAAAAGGAGATAGATAGTTACAAGGAGAACATATCATTATTTGATGAGCAAACGCAAATATTAAAGCAGGAACAAGAGGACAAAATCAGCGAATTAAAGAAGAGGAAAGATGAAAAGGTGAAAAATATATGTTTTTTAAAATATTTTTATAATAATGATATGATATTATTATGTGTGTTTTTTTCTGATATTACATCAGTCTTTTTCAGTCTGAATTGATTGTTTTCACAAATTCTGATAAAATAAATTTTGCAAGTTCTTTGTTTTTAAAAGAGGAACACATGTACGCTTCACATTGTTAGATACGGAAAAATATCGAAACATTTTAAATTGCTCAAGGAACGGGTATATGTAATAGCGTCATAAACAAGAGGCCCATGGGCCACATCGCTCACCGGAACATATTTGCTAGAAAAGAAGCACAAATCAGTTCAGTATAGAAAAGTAGGGCTTTAATTTTAAACTACATGAGAAGCATCCATATCACCAAAAACAGTTTTTCTCTTCTTAAAAATAAGATTTTTCCCCTGTATATTCCTTTATATAAATTTCATCTCATTTTTTTACCATCCCTACCCAATAAAATCATGATTTGAATCAATGTTTATGTACTCTACCTAATAAAGCTTCCATATCATAATAACAAAACATGACTTTTCTGTTCTATAGAAAAGGATTTTTTCCCATAAGAAAAACTTATATCGTTTAATTTGCCCCGCCCTAACCTCCGCCCCCATAGGGATCATGATGTGCACAAACCTGATTCTAAACTCACTGAGGATAGTTCCATTTAAGTATGACCAATCACATCTTCGCTAGCCAAGGGTTTCTGATACGATACTCTCCTCATAAACCCCCTGGCATACGGTGTAGTCAAAAGACGGGATTGTTTTCGTCACGTGTTCTCAAATGTATCAGGTACGCACAGATTGACAGAAATAAAGACGCGTGTTTTAAAAAAAATAAATCAAACTTTTTTCAAGAATAATTAAGAAGCAAAAATTGAGTTATGTTTATCTATTATTATCAAAAATACAAATCTAAAGCTTCAATATACACTCTTAATCATATATTAAGAAGATATTGGATGACACCATAGCTATTCATAAAATCGCATGTTATCTTACGGATCGTTGTTTACTTGCATTTTTCATTTCCGAGATTAAAGAGTCAAGAAGTATCCTGATATCCTGACTCAAATATCGTCATTTACAAAAAAACAATTGCTGATTGGTCGACCTGGTGTACCGAATCCCAATCAAACTCGAGAAAAAAACCAAACTTCCATCAATACCGTATGCCAACGGATTATGAATCACAGTTTTGCTGTTCTCCAGAAGAATATTTGTACAGATTTTTCCTACATATCTCATTGTAAAACTTTGAGTTTCTGTTGTGGCCCCGTCCTACCTACATTGGGTCATGGTTTGAATAAACTTGATTCTATACTACCTGAGGATGTTACCCCCCTAGAGTATATCTTTTCTGGTTAAGTGGTTCTTGAGAAGATTTTTCCAATATATTCCTATGAAAAACTTCCGCATTGTGGCACCGCCATTCCCCCGCGGGTCATGATTTGAACAAACTTGAATCTACACTACCTGAGGAGACTTTCACCCAAGTTATATCTTTCCTGACCTAGTGGTTCTTGAGAAGAAGCTTTTTTAAGGACTTTTCCTATATATTCCTATGTAAAACTTTGATTCTCCTATTGTGACCCCGGCATACCACAAGGGGTCATGATTTGAACAAACTTGAATCTACACTACCTGAAGATGCTTCAATTCAAGTTACAGCTTTTTTGACCCAGTGATTTTTGAGAAGAAGACTTTAAAAAGATGTCATTAATTTTTTCACTAATTTACAAATATCTCCCCTTGAAAGAAGATGTAGCCCTTCATGTTTTGACAAACTTGAATTTCTTCACCCAGTGACACTTTCTGGCAAGTTTGGTTGAATTGACCTAGTGGTACTTGAGAAGAAGTCGAAAATGTGGAAAAGTTTACAGATGGACAGACAGACAGACAGACAGCTACCTAAGATCACAAAATTTTCGTGACATCTTCTCCTCTCAAGATAGTTATTGACTCTTGATAAGCGAGATAAAATTTTCACGAATTGTGGTTCTTGCTCTATGTTATCCTAAGGAATACTATTACATGTAGACTCGAGAACTAAATTTTCGCGAGCTCACTGGCTAAAGTATACAGATGGGCGCCGGACAAAATGCGATCAGAGGATGCTTCAATATGACTATGACCAATCATAGGTTTTGCTGCATTTGAGAAGATTTTTGAATATTGTTTCTATGTTTTCCAGTGTTAAACTTTGATCCCCCATTGTGGTCCAACCCTACCCCTGGGGGTCATAATTTGAACAAAGTTGAACCTTCACTACCCGAGGATGTTTTTACATGATATTCATCTTTCCTGTACAAGTGGTTCTTGAGAAGACCCTCAAAGGTTTTGAATCTACTCTACATGAAGATGCTTTCACATAAGTTTCCTATTTCCTTGCCCACTTGTTCTTGAGAAGAAGATTTTAAAAAGATTGTTCCAATGTTTTCCTATATTAAACTTTTATACACTATTGTTGCCCTACCCCAACTCATGAGGTCATGGTTTGAACAAACTTGAATGTACACTACTTCATGAGGATGTTTCCACATAGATTTCATAATCCTGGCCCTGTGTTTCTTGAAAAGAAGACTTTAAAAGATACATTAATTTATCATGAATTCATCATTATCTCCCCATTTGAACTAACTTGAATCCCTTTACCCAAGAATACGTTGTGGCATGTTTGGTTGAAATAAGCCCAGTAGTTCTTGGAAAGATGGAAATGTGAAAAAATTACGACAACAACGACAACAACGACGACGACGGACAAAGGACAAATTTTGATCAGAAAAGTTCACTTGAGACTTCAGATCAGGTGAGCTGAAAAGGACAAATTAAAAATAATTAAAATAGAACGGAATGCAAATTGGGTCTAACTCTGTAACTCATGAAAATATACTATACTAGAATACTAATATAAGCTAAGCGTTAATTTTATTAATGTGGAAAACCAAGTTGTCAGACAGACAGACGGTCAGACAGCTATATAAACTGGTGGATAGACGTTGAATAAACCAGTAGTTCCCTCTTTAGTTTTATAAGATTTGGACTTATAATATTATGATACCTATTACAATAGATAAACAATCTGAAACACCGACTGAAAGAAGCAAAAGAAGAGTCTGATCACTTGAGGGCTGCACTCTTAGAAGCGGCTGATGAGTAAGTTACTTGTTGGGAAAAAATCAAAATATGTTCAATCACTCTTATGAGTCTAAACATCAAAATATAAGTAAAGCAGTTAATAGCTTAAAAAATTGAACTGTAGGAAAAAAAGCCTTTTTAGATGAAATATTTTCAAAGATATCTTGATCATTTAGTGTTTTATATTTCCTATGCAATTCAAGTCCTCTAATCAATGCGCAATGCATCTCAAAATCACAACAGATAAACTTTAAATTCGTAAAAGGAATACAACTGGTTTAAGATTTTGGGTCTTTTAAAAGTTTGACATTATTTGTTTTTTCCCTGTGTACATGCATGGATTATTTTCATTTAATACAAAAGTGATATAGTCAATGTATTTTCTTGTATTAAAAGTACTGATCGAGTCTTTTAACTATGCATTATAATCCTTATAAATATTTATATTTAATTATAATTTCTTTTTATTGAAAAAATACTGAAAGACTCAAAAGACTCACCTCAGACTTATTTAAATAAATTTACAGTATTGAAACCAATGCTTGATGACTGTTTTATATTTTCCAAACGTGCGTTGAAGAGTTGAATAGTCTATATTGCATTGATTTATATTCATACAAACTTTAAACTTTGGATGTGAGGTGGATACTCATACAGTATTTTTCCTTTATTACAGTCTGAATAGAATAAAAGAACAATTACCAAAAGTAATGCAACACTTGGAATATTTACAGAAAAAAGAACAAGGTATAGTTTCAATACAAATTAAACCCTATATTTTTCTAAAATATGAGAATCAAAATTAATTCTTTCTGAATCAAAGGAATTTCCTGCAGCAAGAATACACAGGTCATTTTCTCATATGACCTCCTAAATGCTACATGTAATTATAACGTCATTAAATTGTGCATTTTCCCGTACTTTCGTTGCAACAGACCAATTTTCCGTGGCAATATTTTTAAATGCTTTATCACATTAATCTACTCAACTATTGTTTAAGCCAATTCCATAAAATTTCAAGAACATTAAATTTTTAGGGCTTTAGAGGGCTCAAACTGTACCTTCTTCTTTACAGATAGGGGAGAGGAACGAGCGGCTTTAGAGCAGTCTTTGTATAAAGACCTGGATAAACTTCTAGAATTTAGGTTAAAACATTACAAATATATAATTTGCATAACGAACTTCGCCCGTAAATCATATCCAATGTTTCAATTATGGTTGATGTCCCTGGTATACTCTACTGACTTAAGACAGTGATTTATTATATTTCTTATATTTCCATTCCATTCTGAAATCAAATAGCAAATTTAGATTTAAAAATGTAGACTAATAAAATTAAATTACACGAGGTCTTCCATGTCAATTTTAATAATCAACAAAGACTAATGCATGAGATCTACATGCATATTAGGCCTCCTTTACACCGAACATATCGTTTTGCCTGCTGTAAATGTACTATATTTAGCGTAAATTATATTTGGTTGTAATGGATTTTTGAACACGTTAGCGGAAATTTGTTTTAGCGCATCTTTTAATGATCTTTGTTTGCATATATGTGCGAAACATTTACCTATGTACTTGGGTGTTTCTCTACGCCAACATCGATAAAAGACTACAAAGCCAAATATCAATAGTAATTATCAGTTATTAAAGTCGTTATCTGAGGCACTAATGTCAGTAAATAAATCACCTTCCTGGTTACGTGGAAACTCTCCTAAAGAAATGGTTGCACTATAATTCTTTCCTTTTTTGGTGCCTTTATGGATGAGAAAATGAAATGCTTGAAGGCACACATTTGTAAGCCTACGAAAAAAATTAAATATTCAAAATTTTTGTTTTTTATATTTTTTCAGTATGAATTGTTCAAAAAACGTAAAAAGGTGTATATCCTTTATTTATAGGAGACAACTTTCCATCTTGGCGGAGGGCTTTAAACATTCTAGATCAGATGACTCGTCCCAGGAGTACGATAAAAGCAGGTCTGAGACAAGTCTGGAGGTAATTATTTATAAAATATGAGATTCATAGTTAAAATAAAAATTAAGTAAATAAGCTGGCCTTTATTTCCATGTTTCCTTTGTTCGAGCGCAACATGATGTTAGTTCATTTTTGTTTCCAGAATCCCAGTGGCTCTCAAAGGGAGCAAATGGATAGAGACAGACCTAGTGAGTTTGAGTGTCCTAAGTGCAAATGGACCTCACGTAGTCTTCGACGCCTAGAGAGACATGTAAATAAATGCCTTGATCAGGACAAAGAAACCTCTCTTTAGCTGATGAAGCACCTATTAAAGAAGATAAACATATTTTGATATCTTTTAATTGTATATTCATAAATTTACTTGAAGAAACACGTGTATACTCCATTTTTTTTATATGATTTCAACGCTTTTTATTGAACATAATTGTTGTCCAGAAAACAAATACAAAGAAGCATTACACATTATTTAAAATGGTCTTTGTAAATTTTAATAATGAATGACAAAAAGGTTTTAAGTCTAAAATTTATGCTTTTGTTATGTTAAAAAATATTTTGCAACGAGCTTCTTCAGAAATCGCTGTCTAGTTTGTTGTATATGTTTGAGGGTGAAGCCTTTGATGCATAAATTATCCCAAGTATCAAATTGACAAATACAACAAATTAAAGAGTGATTCCTCACATGCACATTTATTTCAGAAAAAAAAATTTTGAGTATGAATTAGGAGTATATGCGGTAAATTGCATATTTTTGCCCACACAAAAGTCATACTTTGAAAATCTTTTAAAATGAGCTGAATTGTATTATTATTATTATTATATTGTATGAGAAATGTAAATTAAGAAACTATATAATTATAGATTCAAAGTAGGTTATTGACATTTTTTTATGACGTCACAGACTAGTTGGATTGTGTATTCTTTTTTAGTAAGAGGACAAAATTGACAAAATTTAGCCATTTTAACTATTAAAAAACAAGGATCACTTTTGCCTTTTTTGGCCTTTTGAATTTCTGGAAAAAACTTAAACTGCTAAGTTTTAGTTAACATTGCGTTGAATATCATTTAGATATTTGATGATTGCATATCTAAACAAGAGGCCCAGGGGCCACAGCGCTCACCTGAGCACATTGGGCTTGAATTTACTCCCCCCCCCCCCCCCCTCCAGCCGTTCATCATTTGAACAAACTAGAATCTACACTACCTGAGAATGATTCCGTATAAATATCACTAATCATAGCTTTGAAGTACTTGAAAAGAAGATTTTAAAAGGTTTCCCTATATATCCCTATGTAAAACTTGGGTCGGCCATTTTGGCCCCATCCTTATCCCGGGGATCATGATTTGAACAAACTTGAATCTACACTAACTGAGGATGATTCCATATGGGTTTCATCTTTCCTGCCCCAGTGGTTGTGGAGAAGAAGATTTTAAAAGATTTTTCCTATATATTCCTATGTAAAACTTGGGTCGGCCATTTTGGCCCCACCTTTGCCCCGGGGGTCATGATTTGAACAAACTTGAATCTACACTAACTGAGGATGATTCCACATGAGTTTCATCTTT
Source organism: Saccostrea cuccullata (assembly GCF_032062105.1). Lineage (NCBI taxonomy): Eukaryota > Metazoa > Mollusca > Bivalvia > Ostreida > Ostreidae > Saccostrea > Saccostrea cuccullata. Next base: position 88,193 of record NW_026921648.1, on the reverse strand, counting down.
CCTGGCACAGTGGTTTTAGAGAAGAAGATTTTTTAATGACTTTTCCTATATCTTCCTATGTAAAAATTGGGTCGGCCATTTTGGCCCCACCTTTGCCCCGGGGGTCATGATTTGAACAAACTTGAATCTACACTACCTGAGGATGATTCCACATGAGTTTCATCTTTCCTGGCCCAGTGGTTCTGGAGAAGAAGATTTTTAAAGATTTTTCCTATGTCTTTCTATGTAAAACTTGGGTCGGCCATTTTGGCCCCACCCTTGCCCTGGGGGTCATGATTTGAACAAAATTGAATCTACACTACCTGAGGATAATTCCACATGAGTTTCATCTTTCCTGGCCCAGTGGTTCTGGAGAAGAAGATTTTAAAAGATTTTTCCTATATATTCCTATGTAAAACTTGGGTCGGCCATTTTAGCCCCACCCTTGCCCTGGGGGTCATGATTTGAACAAACTTGAATCTATACTACCTGAGGATGCTTCCACATCAGTTTCATCTTTCCTGGCCCAGTGGTTCTGGAGAAGAAGATTTTTTAAGATTTTTCCTATATATTCCTATGTAAAACTTGGGAAAGCCATTTTGGCCCCACCCTTGCCCCAGGGGTCATGATTTGAACAAACATGAATCTACATTACCTGAGGATGCTTCTACATGAGTTTCATCTTTGCTGGCCCAGCAGTTCTGGAGAAGAAGATGTTTTAAAAATGCCATTAATTTTTAACAAATTAATGATTATCTCCCCTTTGGAAAGGGCGTGGCCCTTCATTTAAACAAATTTGAATCCCCTTTACCCAAGGATACTTTGTGCCAAGTTTGGTTGAAATTGGCCCCTTTGGTTCTTGAGAAGAAGATGAAAATGTGAAAAGTTTACGCCGCCGCCGACGACGACGACAACAACAACGACAGACAACGGACAAATTTTGATCAGAAAAGCTCACTTGAGCCTTCGGCTCAGGTGAGCTAAAAAGGAGGTAATTTTATAGCTAGTCAATGCATTATGTCTTCACAAATGCGTCAATTTCCTCATTCTGAAAAAAAGTCTACAAAAACGGCCAATTTGATAGCTATTTTCCGATATTCAATATAGAGTGCAACTTCGGATCAATTTGTAGTAGTAAATAATAGAACTGTTTCTGAGGATTAAAAGACTGTTTTATTTTTTAGATCAGAGAGTGCGCTCATATTTTTCTTGACTGAAAGTACTCAAATATACATGTTTACCTTAGAATTCGAGAACATTACAATTTCAGACCTGGACTTTTAGAAGTTTTTCATAGGAAGTGAAAGCATTAAGTATCTATTCTATTTTAATGCTCAAAAGGGACATCAAGTGTTAATCAGTCAATTGGTATATCTACAGGGCAATTTTATGAATAAAGTGAGCCGAGCTCTTTCGATTTCTAGAGCACAGGCCTGCCCCAGAACAATATTTACATATTATTTTATTGATATTATCAATTATTACATAGTACACATTATATCAAAATACTGAGCTGGAGCTGATCTGCACTCGTTGACTTTTCCTCTAAATATCGACGTAAAAAAGACTTTTTTCTGAAAAAATAATTGAATTTTTAGATATAGCCTACGTCATTTTCCTGAAGTCATTTCAAACATCGGACGTCATTGCTTATGAAAATATACAGTTCCTTGAAGTCTGTAGATATCCCCATGTTTTTAACGTAATTATGTATTAGATCTCCGTCAAAGTTTGATTTTGGTGGCAAATATTGACAAATAACGAATAAAATCTTTTATTGTCTAAAAGAATTTTAATCAAAAAAGCAATCCATGTTACGTCCCTAATGACTGTAATCGTTGATATCAGGCAGAATGACAGTTCAAATAGACAGAGATTGACATGAATATTGAGCACTTGACATTCCAAACTTCAAAATTTACATTCAGATGTAGATCATAAAAAAAACACAATAAATTTTCAAAACAATCACGGAAAGAGGTAAAATTATTGGTTCAATCAACGGGAAAACAGAATTGATCTAAAATAATTTTGAAAATTTTATTTGTTGATTAATGTCCTACTTAAAACTTTTTGCTCAAATATGGAGATGCATTTACTTGCCGGTAGAAGGCTGCAACTTAGATTGATACTCGGCATATTCAGCGACTTAGAAAATGAGGGATGTTTTTGTGTTTTCACATTACATGGAACCTCAGACAAACGGTCTCAGTCGAAAGACTAATTTCCACGTGCAGACCTTCCAAAGGGATTTTAATCTGCAACGTAAGGAACAATTACATACTCCACGAATCTAGAGCAAAGTTTCTAACATCATTAGATGGGCACATTTATTTTAAATAGAATAGCAAGGTAAAATTTTAAAGTCATTTAATGTTATTTTTTTGGAATTTAAAAATATTAGTAATATCTAACAATAAACAAGTGACCAAAACAAGTGACCTTAACTGAAAATTCATGAGTTTTTCATTTCACATGAATTCGAAGATACCACTTACCCCACCCCAACCCTTAAAATGATTATCAAATTAAGTGACAGTAAAGCTTTTGTTGCTTTTAATTTACAATTACAAATCTTTTATTTAAAGTTTTTCAGCCCTCAATGTTTAAAACAAAATGTCGAGGAATTCAAGTATTAATTTTTGAATTGACAATGTCTCATTATGTTAGTCAATTTTCTTTTACCTATACAAAACTATGAAGCATTTTAAATACTGTTATTATCTGAAAATGTGTTAAACTTAGACGATCTTGTTGTTGAAGGAAAAACGCTTTCATTTATTGTAGAAAAAATTCTTTGGTTCTTCATTAAATCACAATGCGATGGAGGGGGGGATGCAATATATTTAACAATTTTTTGTTGCACACGAAGAAACCTAAATTATTTGACTTTACGAAGAAAAAAATTTTTTATTCAAACCATGTTGCACAATTAATCAATCATCGGCATTACATTTTAAGGATGAACAGTTGCCTTCGTTAACATTTTTATTGAGGCAATCTTACAAACAAGGTTACAATGAACATATATCATAATTAAGCACAATAAAAATTAATACTTATAAAAAATAAATGTTGAAATAATGTGACTTGCAATCATCATATTAAACATACAACAACAAAAAAATCAATTAAAATATGCTGATCAAAGATAAGCGTCGCAATTATGGTACAAAATCTAAAAGACACTATTCATTAATTTGAATACATATAGTATGTCATACAATCAGCACTCGTACGAAGGGACAGTACTACTTATTGCCAATGATTTCTAAAGTATAACTAACATTTACATGGTTTTGAGAGAATAAATTGAATCGATTTAAGAAGAAAGTCTAAGAAATGCATATCATTTTTTTAAATGTAGAGAAAATTTTCTGGATTACAAATAGTCTTCATTCCTAAGAAAACAAATCTGCTTGTACCAAAGGACATGAGTATAAAGTTAACTATAATTTCCTAATTATAATTTGCCGGAAAAAGTATTTTATGTAGTCACACAAGAAGGTGACAAAGGCTCACTCGTGGATGGAAAGTTTTTAAAATATTATTATATTCTTGAAAAACATGTGAAAAAATTTTATTGCAAAATATATTTTCTCGATATTATGTGCTTGAAATCGATCTTTTGTTTGTTTTTTTTTTAAAGTAGGTGACAAAAGGAAATTAAGAATGGAATTGAATACTATTATGATGAAATCATGAAATGTTACATTGAAAGCGCAACATATTCCACTTTTTAGAACCGTTGTTACAGTTCATTAACTAGTCCATTTTACTTGTAAGCCGGAGGGGGTTGGTACCCGGTAGGGGGAGCTTGCTGTTGCGGAGGATAATTGTACTGTGGGTAGGCGGGCTGAGTCCCTGGGGGATAAGCAGCTGTGTTAACATAACCGCCTCCATACTGCACACCTTGAAGGAAAAAAGAGTTGCAGCATTGAATACCGTTAAATCAAAGGAAATTCCTGAATTTCATACATACACCGATATTACACAATCAAAATCCTAACAGGTAATTTTTCTTGCAGTTTATTTTCAATTTTTTTTCCTGATAGATTTTTTTTTCTTAAATTTAAAAGGGTCCTTTTTGTAAATCTTTCGTAAATCCTTAATTAAACAAGATGTGTTTGTGAAACACTGATACCTCGTATGGCAACGGAGCGAAGATTAAACTTTTCTGAAATGCAAATTTAATATAATATTGGTACCAAAATTAGGGTTTTCACATTGGAAATACAATTGTGAAATATGACAGTAGGCCAAGGTTAAAGTTTTGTCATAAGTACAGAAATTTTCAAGATCAAGGTTAAAAGGTAATTCAATGAAAGGTCTTGTCACAAAAAAAAATTAATATGTAAAGTATTGAATCCCTAGCCCTTAATGTTCAGAATGCATGGCCAAGGTTCAAAATTTTATAAAGTAGGTCAAACTCCAAGGTCAAAGGAACAAAGTTCTCTTGCTATCAAATAAAGGTCTAGTCACAATGACTAAATATGTAAAGTATGAAAGAACTAGCCCCAACCCTTCCAGAAATATGGTTAAGGTTTGTTTTTTATTTAAAAGTAGGTCAAACTCCAACGTCAAGGTCAAAAGTCAAAGTTCTTGGTATCCAATGAAGGGTCTTTTCATAAGGATTATATATGTGAAGTCTGAAAGTTCGATTCCTTACTTTTCAGAAGTTATGGCCTAGGTTAAATTTTTTTCACAAATGCAGAAATCTCTAAGATCAAGGTCAAAAGGTCAAGGATGTAGGTATGCAATCAAAGGTCTTTCGACAAAAAATTAATATGTAAAGTATAAATGTCCAGGTATATACTGTTCAAAAGATATGGCTAAAATAAAAGTTTTTAGTTTTTGCGTAAAAATGGGTCAGATTCCAAAGTCAAAAGGTCAAATTTGATGGTACCTAACGACAGGTCTTGTCACAAGAAATATAAATGTGAAATATGAAAGTCGTCGTTCCACTAGATTAAAAGTTATGGGCAAGGTTAAAGTTTTTGCGGACAAACAGCTGGACAGACAGTTAGACAGACAGACGGATGGACACAAAACTATATACCCCAAAAAAATCGTAAACGGGGGCATAAAAAGTGGTTTGTTTTTATAAGAATGAAATTTGTTCGAGCAATTTTACGCCGGGGTTTAGTTTAGATGATTAACTTCGTTTAAGTACTTCATACCTCCAGTTGTTGTGGAAACGACGGCTACATTGGATCCAACTGGCTGGAGTACTGTGCCCCTGGCCGCCAGACGGCGTGGTCTGATGCAGCAAAAGAATACCAATAAAAATACAAGTACCGCTATGCCAATCAAAGTTCCAATCACGGCTCCCACGATCGTGCCAATAGGTCTAAAATAACAAATGTATATAATTAATACGAAATTCCGGTATCTGATGTTGTCCGGGTGTTTTTCACTATTTCGATATTTTAAGTGCAAGAAAAACTTTAGACCAGGCGCCATTATGAAAAGTGGAAATTTTGTAGCCCCAAACTGATACTCGAAATCAAAATTAATGTCATCGTCACAACTTATCAATAATACAGTTCTTCTAGTTCTCACCTATATCGCTTATATGAAGGATATGGAGATATAACAAACAGTATTCATTATCAAAGCCCATAAATGAATAAAAAAGAAAACAATTAAAAAGAATTAAAAGAACATATCAGTCCACGTTTCGACACAGGTCCTTGGAGATTTCAAATGCACAAAAAAATATACATCGAAAGTTTGTGATTAAATGTTTTTAACATACATTTTACATGACAAAGGGAAATATTTAATTACAGCGACAAAGGTATGTACTAGAAGCACTTCTATATATAAGCTTAAGATGTAAGTTTTATACATTTTATCAGGTCACCTGAATAAACTCAGGTGACCCATTGCTATCTGTTTTCGTCCGTCGTCGTGCGTCGTCCGTTAACATTTGAACATTTTTAGCTTCTTCTCTGCAACCACTGAACCATTTTCAACCAAATTTGGCACAAAGCATCTATGCGTTAAGGGGAACAAAAATTGTGAATTTTATGATCCCTGCCCCCCTGGGACCTGAGGGGTGGGGCCAAAACCACTAACATTAGTACAATCTTTAAAAATCTTCTTCTTTACTTCTGGACATCAAGCAGTCAAACTGTTTGCATGATTGTAATCATCAATGAGTCCTCTACCCAAATTATGAAATTCATGGCCCTGGGGTTAGGGGTTCTAGTGCTAGGGCGGGGCTAAATAAGTAGGTAGTGAAAATGCATTATTTCTTTGAAAATCTTCTCCTCTGCTCCTGGGTATTAAATAAACCAACTAAGTACATATTTATGATGAGCAAGAGTGCCTCTACCAAAATTGTGAATTTTATGGCCTCAGTGTCAGGGGTTCTGGTGTTAGGGCGGGGCTCTATTGATTGTATAGTGAAAATACATGAATTCTTTGAAAATCTTCTTCTCTTCTCCTGGGTATTAAATAAACTAACTAAGTACATAGTTATGATGAGCAAAAGTGCCTCTACCAAAATTGTGAATTTTATGGCCCCAGGGTCAGGGGTTCTTGTTTTAGGGTGAGGCTCTAATGATTATATAGTGAAATACATGAATTCTTTGAACATCTTATCCTTAGCTCATGGTTAATATACTAATGATCTAATTAAATATTTAAGGTCAGGATTTATTATATTAACAGTTTTACAAGAAATTGAATTTTCAGAAAAAAATAAAACAATTTTTTTTTCTTTCCGATGTCAAATTTGAGTCGGGATTGAGATTTCAAATTTACGAACTCGCACTTCCGGTTTTAAGATGAAACGACGGGTAAATAAAGCTAGATCTGAGGAGATAGCTTGGTTTAGTGTAAAATTCATCGATACGAGTGCCATTCAAAACGTTTCACCCGTTCAAAGGACAAATAAAATGCTGACGACTTTGTTGCACAATGACATGATGGTGAGATAATTATGTATTCGTTTCAAAAGTATCTGTCTGTAAATTATGTTCCTCCCCCAGGTTTTAAACTGCCCGTGGTAGCTATTGCATATTCCCAGCGACATTGTTTAGGTCTCTATTATAGCTTAAAGTCTAAGCATCATTCTTCAGAAAAGGGTTACTTATGCATCAGATGTAATGAATAAAACTATGGGAGAAGTTAAGTCCATTTGAGGAAGAAATAAATAATAACCTGAAGAAATAAAAAAATCAACTATTAAAAGGCAAGAATATACAAATATATACAGGCATATAGTATCATTTGTATCAGCCAGAAAAAAAATTTTTTACACTTAATTGAAAAAATGTTCACCCTACTCCCCAATACTCCCTGTCTGTTTTATGATAGGAATTATAATTTTAGGCGTCAAGTGAATTTTAGAACAATGTCTACACATTCACCTAACACATATTAAAAAAATGAAGATATATTGAAAGACTTTTAATATTTTGACCAACATTTATATAACTGGCCCAAACTGGCAGATGATGAAATAAGCAATTAAATGTTCTACTTTCCTATTTGTAAGCATTATGTGTCCAGTGGTAAGGAGCCTATGAGAATAGCATAAAAAAAGAATGTTCAAATGTTAATAATTGATTTATCAATTTTTTTTCCTTCTCCTTCGGGACTTTTTTATTCTCATGTTCATAACTAAACCTAAACATTAAAAAATGCTGGCCTTATAATGAAGAAATGGGCCTCTTTCAAAATAGATAATTTCAGGGCCGCTGGGTCAGGGGTACCAAGGGGGTACATTGACAAAAAATAAATTAATGCTTTGAAATTTGTCCTTTGATAAGCAATGGTGCTCCCTTCAAAATTTGTGAATTTCATGGCTTTTGGATTAAAACACGAACCAAATACAATCGCTGGAAAGTTTTACATGATACTCAGGTGACCTATAAGGTCCGTGGGCCTCTTGTTCGGTTTGCACGTACTAATATCAAAAATCGACCCGAGAAAGTCGCCTAGGGTAGGAGACGGCAAATGTTCTTTTTTCATAATGGCACTGGTTCTGACGTTTTCTTGGCATGTAAAAAATCAAAATCGTGAAATACGTATTAAAAACGCCAGATTATTGGACTTTTATATAAATTGTGATTCTTAATTGGTGAGTATTTTCATTGATTGCAATTGATAGAATTGATAGAGTGTACATTGCTGACGACTGTATTTTTTGCTGAAACTTTCTTAGGGTCTTATTTTTATTAACATTGAATTTGAAATATATAAATATGAATCCTCTGCATTAAATACTTCAATAGATATATATATATATATATATATATATATATATATATATATATATATATATATATATATATATATATATATATATATATAATTAGTTAAAAGTTCTTCACATTCCTAAGCATCTCCACCTATCATGGCTGTTGAATTCTTTACAAAATAAACACTCAGTTTCTTTCTGCATGTTGGAAAGATTTGGACCAAGTTAGTCATGAGATTTTATAACAAACATAAAATAATAGTGTTTAACGACAAAAGCCTGACAATTAGAATAATTGAAAATATTTCGGATTCTGGTAATTTTTTTTGAAGATTCCTATAATACTAGTACTATTATAATAGGTTTTAGTATTGAGGTTAATATAGTTTTTTTTTAAATTTTCAATTTATAACTGTGTTTTACAATGAGAAATGATTGCTTCTTTTACGTCTCGTTCGAGAATTTTTAACTCATATAGAGACGTCCAGAAAATAGGAATCAGACATGCTTACACAGAATAATAGTATGAGCAGTAGTAGCTGTAGTAGGTCGAGTAGGAGTAGTAATAGCAATAACGAGCGTTCACCACATCTGAAAAAGAAATTTAAAAAATAGTTAAACTTCATCTAGATTGAGCTTTCAATACATGTGAAAAATAAAATACAAGTATTTTATACAAAAACATTGACATAACAATAAAGAGCATGCGTACATGTTTACAGCGTATTGTTTATATTCAAAACTCATTGATTTTGTTTTACCCTAGTTAATGAGCTTTATCTACTTTAAAAAGGAGTAAAGAAAATAAATAAAAATGTAATAAAAATATGATAGTATATATTTTTTTTCAAATGAAACAAAAACGAAACAGGTGTCTGTTTCTGTGATATCTGTTTCATTCGTCATCGTATCAATTACAACTGCAATATTGCAAAAGTACATGCATAAGATTCTAGATTGTATATTTCCTGGCAAATTTATCATGGTTACCAACTTCATGGTCCTTAATTGACCATGATCTTTAACCTACATGTTGTTTTCCAAATATTTCAAAATGCCAAGAAACAACTTTTTTTTTCATTTAAGAGACAAATCTGCTTAGCATGTGCACTGATTGTCGTAAAATATTATGAAAAGACCAGATTTTGCAATTGATTTGACCTGGAACATTGTCCTACTTTGCAAATGCATATCCTAAACAGTTTATTTTTACCAGGTATCTTTTTTTATTTCCGGAAGAAGACTTTAAATAATAAGCATTTATTCATGTTGCAGTAAAACATGCTTACAGCGAACACATCTCTAAGGAATTGACGCTTATAGAGAAGTGTATTTCAATCCCCATTACTTTAGAATATATTGTCAACTTACTGGATATAAGGTATTACGCTTGTTAGGAAACAAAGTTGCCCGCCCCTGTAACCTCTTTATAAGATTTTTAACCTCTACGTTAGTCAGTTATCGAGGATAAACTCATGTTTTATAACATGCTCTACGTTTGAATAATTTCTAAATCGGGGTTAATTATTGACAAACAAGTTGATAAATCAGGAATATCAAGCCATCATTTCGTAAGTTCTACGCTCTATACAATGACATTGTAAGCAAATACATTTTTTATTTGTGACAAATGCTAACTGATGTTTTTCATACTAACTTTATGTGTAGTATTCATACACTGAATTGACGATGGATTTTTCCGTTATTTTGAAATCATGACAAGGAGTACAAGGCGGGTCTGACTTTTTGTCAGGGGATGCTCACTCCTCCATGGCACTTAGGCCTGATCCTAACTCTGATATTTTGGGGGGTCCGTGATTGCTTTGCTCCTACGTGTATTTTGAATTGTTTTATGGACCATTGATCTCGAAAACTGTTCGCAATCTCCATATGTTTCATACTATCGAAATACTTTAAGATCGGTATTCTGTTATGACTCGTGTAGGCTGACAATTGCAATACACAGAGACGGAAATCATTTATGGACTGAATGGTTATTTCTAATAATTTCAATTTAATTCTCTATTTTAGGGTTTAGAAATCAGCATTGATTGTCCAATCTCTGACATACAGTCTCCATTGTAAACTTGTTATATCCATGGATTTTTTCTTTCCAGACAATCGATAAATATATAATATAAATGGCTTTTTCTAGATGTCTTTATATATTTAAAGAAGCTACAATGCAGGCGACACGTGTGTTTCTTGGGATACTATAGTTTTTCATTTTTCATCTTTTGTTAAAACATTCCTCAACAAATAATGTATGTATAGGGTGACAGCAGGTTTGCTAAAATAATTTTTTTTTACATGTAATATTGATTTATGAAATTCTTAATACTGACTTTAAGATTCCTTTTCGCACTAAATCTACACTCCTTTGATACCACCTTCGAATGCAAATAATACATTGTAAAGGGTAAACGAAATTCAAATAACAATTTACGGAAAATATAAAGCACGCAATAAAAATAACTCGAAATCATTCAGACATTTTATTTATGAATTTCTGAGGACAGGAAAACTTATCTAAGATACACATTTGGGGACATATTTAAAGCTCGTATTGATAGTGAATCACCTGACATTCCTTAGGTTAAAAATCATTCAATAACAAGAGCGAAAAAACTGATAAAGATTCGTTATCTCCTTTTTGTACAAAGTCGGTAAGCAGTAAATTCTGGATAATCTGATCATATTTAAAATTAAAAAAAGATTTTTGTTACAATGTACAACTTCTATGATATAATTTGATATGATTTATGTTTTGCATCGAGATTTATAGGAGTCAAGAATAATTATAGGTAGTTATAGGTAGAAGACTGCGTCATTTATTATTCATAACTTGCAAAAGATATATATGGATAATTTTTGTGGAAACAATAATAACAGAATTGAATTATTTTAGAAGAAACATCTTACCCAATACTAGAAAGCTTACAAACACACTGAGTAAAGATGAACACCAACACGCCATCTTTGGTTCAGATAAGACCGGTAAACACACGTGACCAGGAACATTTTATTTGAACAGTACGCTATCATTAAATAAAGAAAAAAATGATAACATTCACATGTACATATATGTGACGTAGTTTCCGTAAACAAGGTAATGTAAGATTTAGGTCTTTAAAAACATTGTGATGTGTTTTTTTTATCAAGCACATTAGATCTACTTTTATTTTGTTATGAATTAAGGACTTGTAAAAAATCTACCTTTACCTTGACACTATTTTTCTGATACCGGGAAACAGAGCAGATCATTTCACTTAAACATATTTTTATTTGTTCCTCAGTGCTTTGTATGCACATGCATATAGAATTTATATGTGCACTTTAAAAACTATGTAAAATGATCTGTTGACACGGTATTTTTATCATCATCTTCTGTCTTGAAAGAAGGGACCTTGCCTGGTACCTGCCATTCCATGTCCACATTAACGTAGGCTTGTAAAGATGAAACCTTAGGACAGGTACTTTTGTTAAAAACTTTGGAACTTTGATTCAGTAATATAAAACCGTTGAAATGGTGTTTTTGCTCCAGATTATGTAATTTCTGTGATAAAATTCATTAAAGTTTCAGCGAACGCTTTAAAATCCGACCTATTTTCTCGTAGAATATTGTACAATAAATGAATAATAATGTTAAAGTTGTCTCTTCCGCCGATTTAATGGTGTGCAGATTAAATGTAAATCCTATTATTGAAAAAAATAATGTATTATAAAATAAAATTTGCGTAATTTAGAATCAATATATTTGCTTTGACAATTTCAATCAACATGTTTTTCGACCGTCAAAATGTGTGTATTTTTCCATTAAAAAAAATCTAGCTCCGCCAACCCGAGATCAGCCCCCTTAAACAATTAAATAATCCAAATAATAAATTCAAATACATAAGATACTAAAGTAATTCAAAACTATAATCACTTTTGTTAAAAACTTTGGAACTTTGATTTACTTTGGTGAAAATTTTGATTTACCATGGTGAAAACTTTGGAACTTTGATTATCTAAAATAAACTATATAATTTATGCCTTTGATCCTTATGATGTGTTGAATTATTGGACATGCTCAGGAAACAAAATTCGTTTATTAAATCATTTTTGCAAATTACAAAAAAATACATTTAACGATGATTTATAAAATCAACATAGAAAATCATATTTAACAAACATTTATTGATGTATGATATTTATATAAATAAATGTGGAAAAATCGAATAAAAACGAAGAAAAACGCAATGAAAAATATAAAAAGTTTTATATAAACTATCATGCATTTTATGCTGAATTATCTCAGTATTTTTTCGAAATTTAAAATTTCTTATAATTTGAAAGTAGAAGAGATACTGTTTTGTATTGCAAATTAAAGTTATGCTCTGTTCAATTTAAAATTTAATGCTAAACTAATGCGATAAATTTGAAAAATTGCGTACACGAAGCTAATGCGATAAACTGTTAAAATTTTACTTCTAAAGTCAGGCGTCAGTAAGTCTATTATGACGTCATTTGTAAATCACGTCATGTATGCAGAGCCATCCATTTGAATAATAATGTAGTGGCTACAGGTATAGGCAAAATACCTGTATCTAACAAACACGTGCCCTGGGACTTATCGCATTCAAAATTTAATTCGTTAGCTTGCATTCACACGGAGCTAATGCGAAGTAATTTAATGCGCAGTAAACTAATTCTTAAACTAATTCGCATACAACGCTGTATTATTTTTTTAATTCGAATTAAACTCTCCGTGTGAACAGGGCATTAAAAGGAAAGTTAACAAAATATGTTATTGTTAGTTGCATAAGCTAAAATAATGTACCTTTGCATACAGGTGTATTATTTTTTTTTTAAGAATGCATGTTGAACATACGGGTAAGTTTGTCAACATTATTGAGAATACAAAAAGCAAGCATGTTATATAGTGTTGGCAGTCACAATAATTTTCCAACTGGGAATTTATTTGTAGGGCGGAGGAGGTTGGGACCCGGGAGACGGGTCCTGCTGTTGTGGTGGAGGATATGCGTACTGTGGGTAGGCAGGCTGAGTCCCCGGGGGATAAGCGGCCGGGTTGACGAACCCACCTCCATACTGCACACCTTTTAGATAAAAAAAGAGAAAGGGTAATTATACAAATTAAAAACAGAATTATTTATTTTTATCGAAAGGGTTAGTAATTAAAATAATTGTGTATAGAATATCTTTTTTGTGTTAAAATTCAATTTTGTCAATGATTTCTCTATTTTCTATGAAAAAAACGTTATCGAAACTCAAATTGATTAATACTGATGATAGAAAATTTTAAATGAAAAAAAAAATATGTTAAAAGAAACGTGGAAGAATTTTACTCAAATCTCTTTAGAACTGAAGTTTACAGAAACTCTTTATTAAGTCTACAAGAAGAATTTAAAGATTCCTATATTAAAACTTTATTAGAACATGTTTAAAAAATTGCTTGCTTGCCCTATCCCGACCGACTGAATTAAAATGACCAGACTAAAAACTTTATTAACCCTAAGAAGCACTTATTTTTTTATGTACTCTTATTTTGACAATAACCATTGAAATCGAATTTTTTGGAAATAATACATTTCTCACCTACATAGCAACCAACATTTTCAGACCGAGTCCGGAGATGTTTTTTTTTTCAAACTTGACCTTAGATAATATATACAGCTCAACAAACTTTTTAAGCTCACATGGTTTTTCGCACAAATTAAGGTCACATTTTTATAATAAAAATTACTATTTTCGAACCTCAGAACGATGACATGGCCCTACGTTATATTACATATATAACGTCAAGTATAAATGTCCTTTAAAATTATTATCTTAAGTTTCGAAAGTGGATGTTTCAGAGGGGAATTTATCAATAAATGGTACGATGTTTCTACTATAGGTCTCTACCATAGGTTATTTACAAATAATATAAAACGTGCTTTCTTTGATACAATGTAGTTGAAAATTTTAAAATTTCTTCTTAAAGGTGAGTATTTTTAAAAATTCTTTGCTCATTTACCATATAATCTGGGTTTTGTCGAAATGTGACACAAAAGAGATAACAAAAAAAACCATAGTACAAGGTAGGATTATGAAATATTCTTTATTTTTTTAAATAATAAATTGTTTCTATGAAATGAAAAATTCTTATGCATTTACAGTTTGAAACGTTAAAATTTTGGTGTGGGGTGAATCTTTCATGATTCTACATTTTAGAAGGTGACTCTGAAAAATGACACCTTACATGTATTAACATACAAAGAAGTCAAACAGATATTTCAATTTATTTATGTGCCCTGTGCTAAAGAGCCCGAATGTACAGAAAATTCAAATTACAGTAACTTTACTGTGCCCATATTATGTTTCTGCAAAGAGCTACTGCTTTCAAAAGAACGGACAAAAAGACAACTGCAATTGGCAAGAAACCACAAAAAATCAAATGGAAATAGTGTTATTTTTCAGCCAAGAATATATCAAAGATCTAGCAATTGATTTGTATAAATTATGTTTTGGTAAATGAAATAAAACTCAAATAATGTAAACAAATACATTTAAAATGTATTTTGATGTCTCAGTACACAATATTACATTATAACAATGTGACCTTAATTTGTGCGAAAAACGATGTGAGCTTAAAAAGTTTGTTGAGCTGTATACCTCCAGTTGTGGTGGAGAGCACAGCTACATTGGATCCAGCAGGTTGGAAAACTGTCCCGCTTGTCGCCAGCCGGCGTGGTCTGATGCAGCAGAAATAGACCGCTAGTCCAATAAGTACTGCCAAGCCAATCACTGCCCCGACAACACCTCCAGCAATGGAACCATAAGATCTAACAATCATTGAGAAATTGATTTCGATTTTGTAAGTGAATATTTGTGTAAATTCAAAGAGATTTTATAAATGCATACTATATAAGAGATTAAAGACTTCAAAATGAAAAAAAAAATCCGATCATAAAAGGAACTATTCTTCAAATATTATTTCATTCACATTATATCATTCTGTCAATATTTACATTCTTTTCTTTTTGATATTGTATCTAAATTTTAATTTTAGTACAATCTCTCTCCAGAAAAATCTAATTGAGTATGAAACACTAGTCTGCTACTATGAATTTTAGTATGTACATATATTTCAATTTATTTATGTGAATTATAAACTGTTTTCTATTAAATCTTATTGCTAGAAATTTACCTTTATTTCATCATATCAAATCAAGGTATCAAAATAAAGGGGAATCGAAAGACATAAACGTATTTGATGGTTAAATATTGTCAGTAAAGTATCAAAATATCATCATAGATGGTAAAATAATCTTAGTGTTGATGACAATTGCTCAAATAATGTTAATATTCTATGGTTTTCAGTTTATTGACAAAAATTGTTTACATGGTGCTATATTTAACTTGATACGTTTGTTTGTTGATATAGAGAAGATGAATTTGATCTAGAGTTGCTTACACATAGTATGTGCAGTAGTAGGTGTAGTACTCAAAATAGTAGTCGTAGTAGTAGTAACAGTAGCGGGCTTCCACGAGATCTGAAAAAAAATCCAAAAAATCAGTAAAATCTTTTCGTTTAGAAAAATCCATACAGACTTATCTCTCTACATTACATATATGTTTCCATTATTTCCAGATCATGACAAGGAGCACACGGCAGCTGTGACTGGTTTGCAAGGTACTCACCCATCCCATCCCCCTTCATTATCCTACCATTTGAAATTAGAGACATCTTTATGCTCCGTTCCTGATTTTATAGGATACATTGACCTTGTCCGCAAATACAATTGTCATCGAGTCAAATGTTGACTGACAATTTTCTATACCAATTGTCTGTCTACTGAATTGACGACGAATGCATTCGTTCTTTCCCGATCATGACGAGGAGCACACGGCGGGTGTTACCGGTAGCCAGCGGGGTGGGCCCCTTTTCATGGCTCCAAATTCCATCTATATTTTTGGAGGTGAGTGCACTTGTTTGCTTCCATCCTATTTTGTATTGTTTTATGGACTTTTGATCTTGGGTAATGTTGTTATCTCCGTGTATATTTCATTTTTTCTAAAATTCTTAATGTTCAATGTGGAAGTTAAGGGTAAAAATTCAATATTTTAATCGTATAATATACTGAACAAGGCAGTGTAAATAACGTTATGATTTTATCTTTTTATTCATCTTTTCATACTTAAGTAGCAATATACACTTATGTATACGGAGTTGATGACTCTTTAGTTAGTTGATTCGATCGCTATGGTAGTTTTACGTACAAACAATTTACATATTAAAAAAACATCAAGCTTATTGTTAGTCCATTATTTTAACACTGAATTGACGACGATTTCTCCACTTTTTTTCCCGATTATGACAAGGTGCACACGGTGGGTGTGACCGGTTTGTAGGGATGCTTACTCCTATGTGTCAACTGATCACACCTGATCACACCTCTGATGATTTGTCCTGTTTTGTATTGTTTTATGAAATCCTGATCTTGAGTACTGTTCCTTATATCCATATGTTTCGTCACAAACAATTGATGAATAAAAAAATAAATAGTATTATTTTAATTCTTTCTTTCAAAAGCTCTATTGTCTATGTTTTGACATTGTCAGCAAATGCATTCTGCCTTTATCGGTCTAAGGGACTATTTTCATACTTATTGTCAGGATATTAAGTTACATACTGAATTGGCCGTAGATATTCCTTATATTTTTATTATCATGACAAGGGTCACACAGTGGCTATGACCGGTCGACAGGGGGTGCATATATTTGCTTTGTTCCTAATTTACATTGTTTTAATGGAGTTTTGAGTTTAAATACCGTTCATTATGTTTATATAAAAAAGAAAGTGTTCTTTTCTTTAAAATGCTTATTTATCCTCTCAATGCATAGACATTTATCATATTCTAATATTCAGAAAAAACATCATCACACAAGTTCTTACATGATCAACGCAAGGAGATGAATGCTTATGGAGAAGTATATCACATTTTAACATTGAATAATACTAATAAATTGAAAATATGGAGTTTAAAATATAAAACTAAAATATTTTCTCCAATTTCAGACACGGTTACATGTATAAGTATGTAACAAATAAAATCACATTAAGACGTTATATAAAACAATCATCAAAATCTTAAGTGACCTCAGCGTTGAATAATGATCTTATTTGTGAGCTAGCGGATAAAACTTCCTGTTATAATTTTAAGGAGTAACCGTGAACAATATTATTCTTCACGTAGAGACGCATTTATAATTTAAAGTGACTATCCCGTCATGGTGGTTTGTATATGTTTAATTGTTTTTTCAACATGCAAAGTAGGTCCTGTCTTGCAGCTTTAAAGTAGACAAGGACGGATGGCTTATTTTTCCTAGATCTTGTATTTTGATCTTAATTCTAAAGAAAAAAACTTAGACAAAGGCCGGCAATGCATCCCTTCTTTCCGTACGTTTGTGTCAGAAAATTTAGAAGGAGAATAGCAATTTGAAAGTTATCTTCTCCAAACCAACACCCAATTTAGATTTTTTTGGGAGGGGGGGGTGTTATAAAACTATGATACGCGCCTATCGTAAAATTAATTGTTCCGTTTGGCTATCTAACACTGTTCCCTAAATACTTGTTTTGATTTAGATTCATTAAAGAAGAAGCTGCAAATGATGGAATAAGTTATTCATATTTTTCATAATTATGACGTTGTTTAAAAATCTAATAGCCAGGTAAACAGAAAATTACATAAGGAAATACAAATAACCAAATTAAGACTTTCGAAAATCGTTTGTTTTCCCTGTTAAGTTAAAATAAAGGAATGGACACTTTTAAAGGCTTTAACATCGATAAATTCTAGAAATCGCAAAAGAAAATTATTCTTACCCAAGAGTACAGTGCTGGCAAACACACAAACTAAACTCAGGTGGTTATACTTGCACGCCATCTTTAAACGATGAGACCGACAAATATCACGTGACATTTTCAATAGATCGTTTACATTATATTTTTTAAAAATACATTTTAAAAGGTTTGTAATCTAGTTTCTGAATTTTAAAAGGAATTGATATTTAATGTAATATATTTTTAAACATGCTCTTTTACCGTGAAAGCAAATGAGGAATATTTATCACATGTTTTCCTGTTTGCCCTACTCCTCTCTTAAATTGAATTGCAATTGAAACTATAATTTACATGGGATAGATAGTATTACACAATACCGTGTACTTTTTGTCTCTATATATTATTATTATTATTATATGCATTGTCATATTATCATAAAGACAATATTATATTGTAGCTGGGTATGTATTAGGAATACAGGTTGTTTTAATTCAAAAAGGATACATTGACAAAATTCGTATTTTAACTTCAGTTGACAAAATAAGTGGCTTAAAATTCATGTTTGCAATGATACTATTCTTAAAAATATTTTTTTTTTCATATTGAAACATATTTTTAATGATAAAATCTTTTGAAAAATATTTCTAATGATAAAACTCTTTTGATGTAGCCTTATCCTTTAAAATTGGAATATATCCATCCTTGTACCTTCCTTGACATATGCAAAATGAATTGCTCAAGCTCAAATCCGACATCTGATCCTTAGATCTCAATGTCTGTTCTGCTCTAAAGTGAACGTGATGACTTTAACTTTTCAATGACTTTATCGCAATCTACAACTTGCAACGGTATTTGAAAATTTGCAAGTGCATTCTCTACGTATATCATACTTCTAAAAGGCTATACAATAATTTATTGAAAACACCTTGATGAAACAAGAATGCTATCAGCATTGTTATGCAAAGTCAGATTATTGTTTTTGTCCTGTCTGTCTGTCTGTTTGTTTGTTTGTTTGTTTGTTTGCTTAACCTTCGAAATAATGTTGAACCTTGAAATATAACCCTTCATATTTGGTCACTAGACACTTGATCTCTTATAATGTGCCAAGGTCAATGGCCTTGTGACCTTGACTGTGCCCTATCTGCTAATTATAGCTTTTTATCTGTATACTTTAACCTGGCCATAACTTTTGAACCATGAGAGATAGGGACTTCATGTTTGGCATGCATACTTCACTAATTAATTTCTTTCAAATGACACCAACCTCAATGACCTTTTGGTCTTGACTGTGACCTGTATGGCAAAAAAATCTTTTGTGTGCCTTTCTCATAACTTTTGATCCACAAAAGATAGAAACTTCATATTTGGTATCCATACTTTACCAATCAAGTACTTTCAAGTGACACCAAGGGCAATGGCTTTGTGACCTTGATTGTGACACATATGCTAAAAATAGCTTTTTAAAAATTTTGTTGCCGCCGGGCGCATAGCGTTTCACAAACACATCTTGTTTTGTTCTATTTTAGATACAATGACCTTGTCAGCAAAGATAATCTATCATTAATTATGTAAACAATTTTTATCTACGTATGAACAATTTCTTGAAGCAGAATTTGTCAAAATCTGTTTACAAACAATTTGATGGCCTTCAACAAGATATATCAACAGTATTGTCAATTAATAGTAATTTCATTTCGTAACAATGACCTTGTCAAAGATACAAATACACATTTATCATTGTGTGACTGGCAATATTTTCATACTATGATTATTAACGTTTCATATTATTTATACACTGATATTTCACAACGGATTTTTATCTCAGTTGATATTTCACAATGTATTACGTATGAACAATTTCTAAACGAGCGGGTATGACCGGTCGGTAGGGGATGCTCACTTCTCCTTGCCACCTAATCAAATCTGCGATGTTTTGACGGCCCGTGTTTGCTCTGCTCCTGTCTGTTGTTGTTTTATGGGCTTTTGATCTGGAATACTGTTCTTTATCTCCATTTGTGTCATTATACAGCGATTTCTCCGCCATTCCCGGATTAGGATAAGGTGCACACGGATATGTACGGTCTGATGATCCGCGCCTGTTAACTTGACGTGATACGACCCTTCGGATCAAGTTACTTTAATACTAATATATATTCATCATAGATGACATAATGCAGTTTTAATTTTAGTATCATATTTTATATTCAAACTTTGACAATTAAACATTGGATGTGATTAGTTTGTTAGATTAGAACACTTGCTACGAAACTTTCTGATTTTCAATAAGGAAAGGCTACCATGATACATCTATGCTCCTATTGTGCTACTTGCGTTTTTACACAACATACTCTCTTGAGCAATGTGCCTTAAACCTCGTCAAACACGTGTTACACAAGAATCTTGTGAATGATATTTTAAAAGCTAATCAAAGGGCTAATTGTCATATAAATTCATAGATATGAAATATTTTTCTTGTGTTTAGATGAAACATATGGAGATTTTGAACAGTATTCAAAATCAAAAGTCCATAAAACTATATAAGATTGGAGCAGAGCAAAAAGGACCCACAAAACATCAGAGGTGGGATCAGGAGCCCTGGTTCAAAATCTGATTTACACTACTTCTTGAATATTTTGTTGCACAGTACTCTTCTCTTTTATTCCTGGTAATATTTTAGTCATGAGTAAGGAAAGAGATTTGGTTGAACATTTACTGGAACCCGCATCGTATTTTGTCAAATTCGTCCGAAAATTCGTGTTCTGTATTCAGGGTGTCAATTTATAATAAAAAAGGGTAACTTTTTTTAAATCTACTTTTTAAAACCTGTCTTGAAGGAACAGCAATTGCTTTAAAGAGAAAAATTAGTCGTACTGTCAGCTGGAAGTTGATTACCTGTGACACCTCAGAACAATAGCGTTTATCACAAATGTGTGTAACCATTATATATAATACAAATCTTTAGCCAAACTCAACATCATTGACTTTATTTTAAAATTAAAAGCATATATATTCTTATCAATAAATTCCAACATAAAAATGTATACTTTTCCAATCAAAATGTTTGTAAAAAAAACATTATTTTGATCATTTTTTATAGTCTAAACAGAACACTTGCTAGTCATTTGCTATCTTGCTGGACGTCTGCTGACGGATTTTCGCCGGTACTAGAATTAGTTTGTAAATTCACTGTTGGTTGGACACCATGCAGTCCCTGTGAACCTCCATAATGCATGGGTCCCATCATAATATAAGGGGTTTGAATGCCCTGTGCACCAGCTGTTGTAGGATGAGGGATCTGTTGATTTCCAGGCGGATACATAAGAGGGTTATCTGTTTTAAAAAAGTCATTGTATAACGAATCAAGCTTAAAAATGGCAGGGAAAGGACTGATGTTTATCATGATGTAATATCTTTAAGGCAAAATTTTGCATTTTAATTTTGAAGGAGATTTTACAAATGGCAGTTTAATCAAAGCTAAACAAAATGGATAAGATAGAAACAAAAAAACTTTCTAATGAAAGGAACACATCGAATTATCTTAGAAATAATTCTTAACGATCGTGTTAAAAAGAAACATCAAATTAAGACAGATAAATAGCTTACTTGTTCCTTGAACTCTTGGAACAATAACGCCGCCCTGGATCCATTGTCTATTTTTCTTATGAATACAACAGAAGCAGACGACAAGACTTACAAGAATGCCGAGTCCGATCACAGCTCCATAGGAAGAACCAAATATTACCAAATATGGACTAAATAACAAAAATAAAAAATTCAAATGAAAAAAATAAATGGAATACTTATTGAAAATATTATTCTGTGTCTTACCGTTTTTTTTTAATTTACAAATAAAGCAAATGCAGTTGTACAGAAGGTATGGAAGCCATATACATGCATTGTTTATTCATGTTATTTTATTGAATTGATGATTTCTTTATTCTTTATATAGATTTGTAATTTCACTATTTCAAGAAACTCTTACTTGTAGTAGCAGTATCGGCTGTAATCATAACCATCGTAATAGTAATAGCAGGAAGCTTCAACTTTCTCTAAAACGGGAGGATTTGTTCTCTACCTTTAGTTATTTACAATTCATGTTAATTTGAACGTTTTTTTTTTTTTCAAGTTGCAATGAACAATGAATACATAGTACTCCCTTTAAAACAACTTCAATATCCACCATATTGCAGGTAACTTCCTCCTAAAGAAATGTATACCATCTTCCAAGAAATATATCTAAACTAAATGTGTCTACTTTTGTTGAAAACATTTGCTATACAATGTAAACATTGAAATATTACCGCAAAAGGTAATCCTATTGGATATAATTTTGACATTTTTTTTTTCGATTGGTACGAATTATACTGTAAGAAGTATACTTGGTAAATTGATGATTAAAAGCTGAATGGATTGTATAAAATGTTAGTGATTCTTCTTCGAATTCAATTTTTGTGTCACACGTAAACTATAATGACCATCACATTCAATATTTAATTTAACTCTAATCTTTTTCTCAACGTTTGCTTTCAGGAATGTCTCTACAAATGAAAAAAATTGAAAATAATGAACAATCATCTTTCTTCTCTATTTTATAAATCCAGTTAAGGAATTTTATCGCATTAAAGGCATTATCAGGGAGGTAGAATTTTCTCTTTTAAATATAGATAAATATTTCATTTTTTAAAAAGAAAATGGACTCACAGGCTATCTTAGTTTTAATCATGAGCAAACCTTTACTTTTACTTAGCAATATGACGTTTAACACTACATGTATGAGTGTGTTTTGCATTCACTATTCACTTTATTTTGGCAAAATAATTATTTGTGATCAATAAGAAGGCCAATTTTTTTACACGTCTTGATCATTGCGTAATTAAATTCTTTACGTCACAAATATGCTCGAGAATAAAGAGAGACTCGCATAATTCCTAATAATAAAATAGGATTAACAGTTTCTTTATACATTCACTTGTGATTGAAATATAAAGAAAAATTCTCAATGTTTTTGAAGCAAGAACGAATCTAAGATGTATAATACATAATTAAACATATAAACAGTCAAACATGCTTTAAAGAATCCCTATGTGACGGAATTTATACTCACTGAGAACTGTAAACAAAACAACTGCACAGTAAATTTGTATCAGTTTGGTGTGTTCCGCCATTTTGCTTTGTACTCTGTGACACTAAACGAAATGTTGTTTGAATAAGGCAGAACTTTAATTCTCTTATCAGTTAGAAGAAATGCCGTGTGTTTCGATGTCGACATTTTTTGATAAAAAATGCCTTGCCTTCTCTGTACAATATGAACAAAACAGATATAATTTCAGAAAGGATAATTGTATTACTCTATGTTTGGAACATTTTGTTAAAATCGTCTTTCTTGGGTTGTTTTTATTCTGAAAACTTACCTTTAATTGAATAGGTTTATACGATGGTTAATTTGATGTGAAGAAAAAGATTTATCTAGCTGGATAACTCCTTCCGGATTTTTCCTGCACTAGAATTAGACTATGAAATCACAGGTTCGACACCATGTTGTACATGTGATCCTACATACTGCATGGGTACCATCATGATACAATAAAGGTGCATGTATGAATGCCATGTACACCAGCTGATGTAGGGTGGTGGATCTGTTGATTTCAATGAGGATACACACAGGGGTTATCTGTTGGAAGAAAATATTCGTATAAAGAAACAAGCTGAAAAATAAAATAGGCTGTTGGATGTTATATATCATTTTCAATACTATACAAAAGTCATGTATTTTTATTTTGAGAGAGATTTTACAGAACTCATGCAAAAATTCAAAAAGATTTGATGCTCAAGTTTAAGCTTTTGAAAAACTTATTATGATTTATTAGGAGACAATTAATTGAAATGTGTCATCGTGCCTACGGCCATCGATTACTTTTTTTACTCTCACAGAGTAAACAGTTTTCGGCCTTTTTCCTTTCTGTAATATACACAATATGATTTATTTATCTTATTTATCATTTAAGTTATGTAAAATACGCATGCAAGTAATAAAAACAGAAAATTGTGATTTTGATATGCACCATCTTGATATTTTTCTATCGTATTCATCAGTTATTTAAAATATTCACACACGTAATAAAAGACTGAAAATTTTAACTTTTATATACATACTTTTTTAAGAATAAGATTTTGAGTTTCAATAAAAAGAAAATTGCATGACAGACAAATATATACATTTCTGGTATATTTCCATTATATAAAGATACAGAGAGAAAATATCTTCACTTCTGTGTGGTTTGTCGGAGGTCAGAGGTCAATACATGGCTGAATCACCCGGCGCAATAATATCTACCGTTAGATAAATACAGTATAAACTGACTTGCTCTACTTCAGTATTTGCTTTTCGTGTATAAAGAACAAAATAAGCAAGTCAAATTATTGTCTTATTTACAACGTAAATAAGTATTTCATACATGTTTTGACGATCAATTTTAACCCGAGTGTGTACATAGAAAATATATCGATAGAAACTAGGCAAGCCTTTGTTTACAAGTTTAATGTCACTATTGTCAACTGCACAGTCTCTAACGTTTACACTTATTTTTCGGTAGACCTTCTGTTAAGTCTTCATGATATAGGCTTCAGGGGGCCGACTATAGTTTTCATTGCGCAATATTTCGCGCATCATAGTAAAATGAAGCGTATTTACTCTTTATAATGCAACTTTTTTCGCTTGATTATTAAAATTAAACAAAATAAAGAAGTTATAGGTATAAAAATGTAATTACAATTTGATATAACTGATTTTTAACCGATTTTGCAATTGATAGGTAGGTTGACGTCGTTGCAGTGTGTTTTTGACGTTATAATAATCTGTAGCTCTTAAAGAAAGGTGTAATAAAAATATTATTAAAGAAAAAGTAATAAACATACGCTCTTGAAATTTAAAACATTGAAATTTAAGAATATCTCGAATATTTTTATTATGTTTTCATGTGAATCCATTGTGTACGTCATATTTAGTAATAATTTATAAAAATAGTAAAAATTGCTAATTTTTTGTATTTTGAGATGCCCACTCTTGTAACAAGACAGTAGAATTTTGTGCTTCTTACAGATATTGTATAATATAGTATTACTCATCAAATATTATAGTTTGAACAAAATGCCTTTTGTAGTATTTCTATAATTTGCTCTAAAGTGCTAAAAATTGGCATTTTCCTATAGAATCCTATAGTTAATGTACCTGTATTTTGAGACGGTCCCTCAAAAATACCTAGACGATAGATTTCCCCCAAACTTTGCATGTACAGTGAAGTTAATGTAAGCTATATATGGTATAAAAATGAAGAGTTTCGCCATTGTAGTTTACACCATTAAACTATAGTCGGCCCCCTTGAACTATTATTTTTTCATTAAATTCTACTCACGATAAATGTGTAAATCTGTTGGTAAATATCAAAGCATTGCAATCTCGTCACGAACAGTTGACAAACATCTCGATCAGCGCCGTCATAGTTCATTGTAAGCTGTCGTCAGTGTCTCCGTGTTAATTGTATACATCATAAATATGGCTTTAGTTAGTGTAATCGTTAATTTAATATTTTTGATCAAATTTAATATTTGTTTGCAAATTAATTGGCTCGGACAAGTGTCTCCATCCATCGGATCCACCCATCCCTTTCGGACGACCGAAATTCTTCCAACTTTTTATCATCGAACTTCGGGCGTGTTTCTTGTGTCTTTTCAGCATTGTTAATCATTGTTCACAATAAAATATTTTGAGACAACAATCTGCTCAATATTACTGATCATAAGTAGCCTTTAACAAAATATTCCCTTCGAAATAGAGTCCTTAGCCTGATGAATTCGAAGCGTAACCTCCTTTCAAGCCGATTTACACCTTGCGTACTTTTGTCGGAAATCCACGACGAACTGTTAGTGCGATATTTAAATCCAATTATATTGAATCGTCCATCTCAAATGTATATATAAGTAATAAATGACAAGTTTATAAGCTTCAATAGGAATTGAAGTGGGTCGGTACGTGATCAAATCTTCCAAAAAGGCCTTCAGCCCTCATAGGATTTGACCGACCCACTTCAATTCCTATTGAAATTTATCAACTTGTTATTTATTAAGTTTTTTTTTATATTAAGTTTTTTCTCAACTTCATTGTTTGTTTGTTTGTATGTTGTTTTACGTCCCTCTCGAGAATTTTTTACGTATATGGAGTTGCCAACGCTTGCCGGTGAAGAGCAGCAAATTTTGCACTCGGAGCCATTAAGGAGGGAGGGATCTTTATCGTGCCAGCACCTGCTGCGAAACGGGACCTCGGTTTATACGGTCTCATTCGAAGGGTCGGTCTCCACGTCCAACAATGGGATTCATACCAGCGATGTAAGGAGGAACTCCTAACATTTGCGACTCTATAGCGGATACTATAACTACTGACTGCGCGTCTTCATCAATGCGAAATATATGGAGATAACGAACAGTATCAAATCTCAAAAGCCGTTATACAAATTTTTGGACAGAGCAAGCACGGACCTCTAAAACATCGGAGGTGGAATAAGTTGCCATAAAGGGTTGAGCAATCCCTGCTGACCGGTCACACGCGTCATGTGCTTTTTGTCAAGGTCGAGAAAGAACGAAAAAAATTCGTCGACAATTCAGTCTGTTAATGATGGCCTATCAAGTAGAATGAAAAACGTCAGTCAGCATTTGACTTAATGCTATATTGAATTTGCTGACAAGGTCATCGACCAAAGAACTAACAGAATGGTGATTTTAATCGAGATGTCAATACCTGCCTCGTTTTAGAAATTGTTAATACGTAAAGCATGCTCTTGCGTACCGAATCAACTGAGAGATATACATCCCTATGCAGGTACATGTACATTGCTGCTTAAGTGAGGGATGTTGGCGATTAAAAAGTTCAAGTCGTCAACTTTATTATAAGTCTAATCTATCATCATTGTCTGCCTCTAGCAAGATTTCCAAATATGAAATAAATGGGTACGATTCTGTGATATCTTTCATTTCAAGCTCACCGGGATATGTCGTATCGACAAAATAATAATAAGTACCACTGTCAATTGACAGCGTCGTCGATATATCAAAATGTCAAGTTGAAGGCCACAGCAAGTGTTTTCTTTTTTTACGCAAAAGATTATGAACAAATTCTGCTTCATATGAATACAAAAATAGGCATTCTTATAACGGAACGCATATAATGATCTCATTCGATAATGCTGTACAAAACTTTCTATGTCTATTTAATAGGTATCGGTGGTACTATAAAATGCGTACCTAAATCACTAATCAACCTATGCTATTTGCATTGAAATGCAACATGTAGTAAAGATATCTGTTGATATAAAACAAATGAAATACGGTCTCATGAAATTCTTAAGTATAAGTCACATTATCAAGCGATGGGGTATACGATGAGAAACCGATGCGTTTTTTGATGAAAATGGCGTGGTTGCCGGCCGGACACCACTATTGATCGGACGGTGACTGAGGCCATTTAGCGAATCGGTGGGGTCATCGGTAAGAAATAATTCGTTGTTAAAATTCAACGATGTCTCCAACGATGCCTCACATCGCTCCTCATCGGCAACCCATCATTAACACATCTTTCAAGGATCGGCTGATTTATAGCTGAGCATCGTCCAATATCCGTTGAATCTGATGTCATCGGAGGGTTGCGTAGTGTTCAACAGATAACTGCTGATCATCGGCTGATGTTCGAGGAAACATCGGCCCGTAGTCGACCGATATACGATCGATGTTCACTAATTTATGAGCGATGTAATATACATCAGCCGATTATTGCCTAGGTCACATTTCCCGGCCGGTAGCCGTAGACCGGTGGTAATCGGTGGTAATCCGTGGTGTTAACGATGCTCCAACATCGGTCCACATCGGCCTAGTAGTCTTTAAAGTATCAGTCACATTCTCCAGCGATGGGTATACGATCTGCAACCAATGCGTTTCAAGATAAAAGTGGCATGGTTGCCGGCCGGAATTACAATGGCATAGTGACGCATCGCTAATCATAAAACGATGTTCCAGGATAATCGTCCGATGTATATTACATCGCTCATACATTGGTGAACATCGTTCGTACATCGGTCGACTACGGGCCAATGTTTGGTTGAACATCGACCGATGATCGGCCGTTATCTGTTGAACACCACTCAACCCCCGATGATCTCAGATTCAACAGATGCTCGGCCACACATCGGCCGATCCTTGAAAGATGTTTTAATGATGGGTTGCCGATGAGGAGCGACGTGAGGCATCGTTGGAGACATTGCTGAATTTTAACTACGAATTATTTCCTACCGATGACCCCACCGATTCGCAAAATGGCCTCAGTCACCGTCCGATCACTAGTGGTGCCCGGCCGGCACTTAGATTGAGTAGTTTCTACTCTATTTAATAATACATTTGCTATCTTCTTGTTAATGTTATATCAGTCAAGAAATGATTTTGTTGCTAATATTTTATATAAAGAATGTATGGCATAGTGTTCTCTATTCTAAAAATTTACACTTTAATAAATAGAATGTTGGATTACTTTACTTAGTGTTCGAATAATTCCTGAAGAAAATGTAAGTATCAGTCACATTATCCAGCGAAAGGGTATACGATGAGAAACCGATGCGTTTTTGATACCTATAGTAATCGTACGGTGACTGAGGCCATTAGGCGAATCAGTGGGGTCATCCGCTTCATTCGCTTCTCGTCTACAACCCATCATTAACACATTTTTAAGGATTGGCCGATGTATGGCCGAGCATCGTCAAATAACCGTTGAATCTTAGGTTATCGGGGTGTTGAATTGTAGGCAACAGACATTGGCCGATCTACGGTCGATGTTCCACCAAACTTTGTCCAGTAGTCAACTGACATACGAACGATTTTAATCAATGTATGAGCGATGTGATATTCATCGGCCAATTACCCTAGAACATCGTTTTATGATAAGTTATAAGCATCACTGGGTCTTTGTAAGTCCGGCCGACAACCACGCTACTTTATTTCAAAAAACGCATAAATCGACCATCGTATACCTCATCGCTGGATAATGTGACTTATACTTTAAGGACTACTAGGTTGATGTGGACCGGTGTAGGGGCATCGCTCACATCACATATTTTACCACCGACCACCACCGGTTTACGACCACCGGCCGCGAAATGTGACTTAGGCATTAGAGATAATGTGCTCTGAGCGGCGAACAAGAATCGAAGTGGCTTCCCAGTGAAAAAAATAATCTCCCTACCATTAAAGTATCAATCACATTTTCCAGTGATGGGATAGACTATGAGAAACCGATGAGTTTTATTTTTATAAAAATGTCTTGGTTGCCGGCCGGACACCTATAGTTATCGGACGGTGACTGAGGCCGTTTTGCGATTTGGTGGAGGTCATCGGTAGAAAATAAGCTGTAGTTATAAATCAGTAATGTCTCCATCGATGCCCCGCATCGCTCCTCATCGGCATCCCTTCATTAACATATCTTTCAAGGATTGGCTGATGTAAGGCTGAGCATCGTCAAGAGTCCGTTGAATCTGAGGTCTGGAGTGGAGTCGAGTGGTGGGCGACAAATATCAGCCGATTTTTGGTCGAAGTTCGACCAAACATCGGCCCATTGTCAACCGACATACGAACGATGTTCACCAATGTATGAGCGATATAAAATACATCGGCTGATAACCTTTGAGCATCGTTTTATCCCTCACTGGGCCTTTGTTAGTCTGGCCGGCAACCACGCATTGGTTGCCTATCGTATACCCCATCGCTGGTTAATGTGACTGATACTTTAAAGACTACAAGGCCGATGTGGACCGATGTAGGGGCATCGCTCACACCACGGATTACCACCGATTACCACCAGTGTGCGGCCACCGGCCGGGAAATGTGACCAAGGCATAAGCGACCGTGAACTGTGCCCAAGCTATGAATAATGCTGTAAGTCATATCGGAGAGCAGATCTAAAAAAAATATTGTGATAGCTTTTCTTCACACATTTTGAGATTATTTCACAACAAAAATACACAAGAGAGAAATCAAAACATGAAATTTTTGCACACCTAATTTAGGTTTATTTCCATTTAATTTTTCTAGGACGTTATAAAAAGCATGTTCTCGTATCAGTTTTGTTTGGAAATGGACCATTCTTTTTACGAATGCTTGCAAACAGCATTTTGTGCTTAGCCGCTGATGCAATATTGTTCTCCGTCTGTATCCGGGTTTTTTTTATGCCTTTGTGAGAGGTCGTAGAAAACGGGGAATTACTCTTTACATCCTCTTCACGTAGTCAGAGTAACCAATAAAAGTAAATATTCCTGAAAGGACTTATTAGTGCCCCTTTTAATATTTTTACAGCATTACGTTTACTTTGAAATGACATGTCGCGGGTTCGAATCCCACTGCGGGGCGTGGAGACCGGTTTTTCGGATGGATATGGAGATAACAAACAGTATTCTCTCTCAAATTCCATAAAACATTACAAAATAGGAGCAGAACAAACACGGACCTCCGAAACATCAGAGGTGGGATCAGGTGCCATAGAGGAGTGAGCATCCCCTGCTGACCAGTCACACCCGCCGTGTGCTCATTGTCATGATCAGGAAATAACGTAAAATCCGTCGTCAATTGAATGTATAAATGTGTGATCTGAGGTCTTGTCTCGCAATAGGTTAGAGCACGAAAAGGATCCTTTACTGTTGAATGACCAATAATGCCTTATATCTAATAGGTCTTATTGTTAACCCTCCACTTGCAAATGGTGTCATCTTTATAAAAATAATAGATTTTTGAAAGAGATTTTCAACAACAAATAAACATCATATCATTTACATTCTTACCAAGGAAAAATTTAATATTCTTTTTTTTCAAATGTGTGTCGCATAAACTATATATTAAAAAGAATGGACTTGTCGTTTGAAGCAGGGAAGAATTTAAGGTGAATGAATTTAAATAGGGCGATGATGTATATAAAAAAAGCTTTTAAACAAATTTGTGCTGGTACATGCCGGTTAATAGCTGGTTAATGCAGATACAATACGATTGTACAAAATTTCTGGGAAACATTTGTTGTGAGTTAAAATAACTTTAAACCTCCTTTTCATGTAACAAAATTAAGACAGTATTGTTGTAAGATGTGTATTGTTTCATTATGTATATAATTAGTAACATTAAGTTTCTTGAACATTCCAGAGTGGTCAACATGTTAGGTCATTTTATCTAGAACATTCCTAAATTTTGTGTTTGTCCAGATTGTTCCAGTAATATCATATTTTAACAATTTCTAGAATATTATAGATTTAAAATACTGTATAAATACCCTGTCAATTCGATGCATATACAATAATTGTGAATACTTTGTCGTATAAGCACTATTGAGATATAACAGGGATATATATTTTCACTGGGACATTGTGTGCAGCAACGGACACTCTGATGTATGTATTTTTAGATTCTTGCTAAGTTTGTACTTTATTATTCATATACTTATTATATATTACTGTAAAAAAATTATTGTTAAGTTTTAATTGTGTCATTGATCTTTGCTGGAATTTAGGGTTATTCTGACCCATAACAGTATTGAGGTCGGCAAGGCACATATAAGTTAGGTTTACCCTTTTTGTCATTCACATCTCAACCCTTAGGAGCATGAACTTGTATGGTAAAAGAGACAACAGAGAATGAGACAGCTTTCCCAGCCCTAAAAACTAGCGGAACTAGAGGGAGAGCTAGTCAACACAGGAATAACCTTCAAAAGATATGTTTTTCTTTAATTGTGTGAACTCTTTGAGGAGCAGTGGCCCTTTTCACAAAAACTCTTACGACTAATACAAAATTTCCTCTACTCTGTAAGTTTTTGATTGAAACAGATATTTATTTTACCAACATATTTTTTGCAAAGTTGTGTTATGCAACAGAAAAGTAAGTGTTTTTGTGATCTACTACAAAGTAAATACTTGTTAGAGAATTGGAAAATATTTGTCTTTGTCACAAGTTTTTTTTTTGTGAAAAAGGCCACAGATGCCTTGCTGAAAATTCTATTGAGTAGAGAATAGATTTAGTATTGATTATTACAAAATTTGAATTCTAGGATTTCGAAATGTAACTGCATTTGGTGATTCAGTAGTTCAGTAAAGTTATGTAGAATGAAAAGAGTTTTGATACTTTTTATTCTCTAAACTTATCAATTATATTAAAAGAATTGTTTGATATGAAAGCAGTGTAAAACAAAAACATGCCTGGGAAGAAAGTTTATTGATAAACGTTTAATGAAACAAACATAAAAGCTTTTCAACAGTACCGGTAAATAATGTAACATGTACTTTAAGTTACTTTATAGGCGTACGGTATCTCCAAGTTATGCTAGTGCCAATTACAATAAAATTTCGAAGAAAAAAAGCTTTTTAGAATTTAAAAGATATTCATTTGACTTTTCTTTTAAAGAGTTTGGTAAGATCTAGTTTGAATCAGGTTTCGTATTCTCTGACTGAATATTTTCAGGTAAATTTTCCGAAGCATGGCAACTTGCACACGGAAGTTCCCCGGGTGTGTTAGTTTGTCCCTGTGGATTTCCATATGGTGTCAGTGGAATCATGCTATAAGGGTTCTGTGTACCATGTACGCCAGCCATCGCAATAAATCGGCTCTGTTGATTTCCATATTGGTTCTGCAGATTTCCAGATTGGTAAGAAACAGGGATGCTAACTGTTTTGAAAAAATGATAACTGGGTTGAGAATGAAAACCTGAAAATAAATGTTCGGTCACATGGAAGATGGAAATGACTGTTTTCTCTGTGTTCTCCAATTCAAAATATTTTTGACTCAATCAGTAACATCCAAACTGTTCAAACTTAAATTAATAATCCCAAATCTTCAAAAACATGTTTTATTACGATTTTTTTCTTTAAAAACACCTCTTTAAAACAAACTATTTCAGAGAATTTTTATCACACGCTTAAGGAATCTAAGGGAGGAGGTTGAGGAAGGCGGACACTTTCAGAAGGGCAAGCGGGGCATTAGCTATGGAGTTATGGTATAAAATGTTTGATAAAAAGTTTGATATGAATGTCAAAATATAAAATATTACCAAACACATTTTAATTCATAAATTTTTCATTTCACAATCCGGAAACAGAGATCAAATTACTTTGCATATTTGGCATACAATTTAAAAATTAAGATACACAGGTACGAAAAGCCACGAATCTCATAAATTCGGTAGAGATAACAAATCTGAAATAAATCGATTCAGTAAAATTTTACTAATGCACGTAATCAGGTATGTCATCAAAATGTTATACTTACTTAATCCCTGTTGATTTGTCTTTTTGGTACAGCACCACCATACAATGAGGCTTACAACAATACCGATCACGATCAATGATCCGTAGGTGGCTCCAAGTGCAGGTAGATATGGGCTAAACATGACACAATCAAATACATAATTAAAAAATAAAATGAATTTTTGGTTAGCTCAGGTATTAATATTTTATATAGTCTTACTTGTAGCAATATTGGTGAGTGTAAGATCCAGAGTAGTAGTAATAACATTTACCTTCAACGTTCCCTGAAAATGTAAAACATAAAGTAACAAAATTAAACTAATTTTGCATATATTTAGATAACAAACACCTGTATACCATTAATCAATATCAATATTCATTGTGTTTTTTTATTTGATTAGACATATATCATTTAAATTCGAGATAAGAAACAACAAAGACTAACACATTCTTTTTGTATTTAGAATGTTTTGCTAACAGACACTAATGACAACTAACAACTAGTCGTCATCACAAAGAAATCATAGAAGTTTTCCTTTATTTAACAGTACATTATCATAGGGTTTATGTTTCCCAGTCAATTCGGTACTTAAACGCTTCTACCTTCGATTAATGTCAAGCTACTAATAAATAGATTGATGCTACAAAGATAACAGGAATCTCATTTGTTTGATTGATAGTATGCTGTTTTTCACTGATAAAGAGACGTGGCTGTATGAAAGCTTATAAACCATATTTTTATTCCGCACTCAGTGATTAGTGAGGATTTTAATTGTGCCAATGCCTACTTGACTTGGAACCTTCGATTTTTGGGTCTCATTTGAAAGACGTGTGATTACAACCTCAAAGGTAAGGAGCTTGGCAAAGGAAAAGAGGAGTCACCAGTGTTTACGTTTTAAGGAGGGACCTATATCCGAAAAGTCTTTGTGCGAAATTTTCAAAACGTTGACACTTTTTTCCTGACCACTTGCTCTTAATTTTTAGGTATTAAAAACAATATCTTTATTTGCTTATTTTTACACAGGAGCACGTGCAAAAACAGTGTGAAATGCTAAAAATAGATAATTTTCAGACATTATTTTTCTACTCAAAATCCGCGCTAAAAAGAACCAAAAATGTCGAATCACATTGGAAATCAACAGGTATTTATTCTATATGACTTTTGTTTTTAAAATGAATTCAAATTCATTGTTATTCATCTGGCATGAAAAATTATAAAGAGGCACAATGTAAGTATCACCCCGTTTTTCTTGTCGTATTTTTTATAATTCCGACATGCATAACAGGTAATATCTTAAAAAGTCTTTGTGTGAAAATGATATAATTAATATTTTTTGAAAGAAATGATTCATCTCCTTATTTTAACAAAGAAAAAAGTATACCTTTATGATCAAATAAACGAGAAATATGACTTGTTCTTTTATTTTCGTACTCTTGTGTCTTAAATATTGACCTTTCTTCATTAAAAAAGGTAAGTATGCGCTGACAAACATCTGAATATAAACTATTTTGCGAAAAATGAGTATTTTGTTTTCATTAGAAACAATTTAAACAGATCAATTCTTTTCTTCTTCATTCCAATCACTGTATCTCCCCATTTCCCATTTCCCCGTCAACAACCAACACCTATTAGAACCTAGGAATGACTTTATACAATAAAATCTACATGCACTACAAATCGATAAGCAAATATAGGTACAAGTACATTTCTTAATTTTTTTCTTAGTTTAATCCAGAAAAATTCAATTAATAGAAACCATAAAATTAAACATATTTCCCTGATTTAAGCCGCTTTCTTCGCTGAATTTTATCTTAAATCTTTTTGCAAATCAGCATATCGTCGTACTATTTATTCACAACTGAAATTGTTATGAATTATCAACCAAATAAAGAGGATTTTACTAATTACAAACTCAATAAATCAAATAAAACTGTTATTAATGATGAAGAAATTTTCTTTTTGTACATCGTGTACCTTATTAAATAATAACAATGTTACATGTTTGCCTATATCACAGTTGCAAAAGTCAACAGGTAAAAAACAAACGTCGCTATTGTGACGTCACATAACGCTGCTTTGACGTAGAACGACTTAGGTCCCCCCTAAAGTTTGACAAAGTGATCGCATTACCATAAGGCTACCTTCACCAGTTTTAATCTCGTTTGAAGATAACATTTTGAAAATTTTGTGTTCAGTACATTGGCTTTGTTTAGAAAAGGAACTTCCTTGTTATTTTTATTTTTATCGACGCCTCAGATACAAATAGTAAGGACAATTTTCTTTCACTATGATTATTCTACAGATATATTTCCTTTTACCTGATCATTAGAAGGGGCACACAGGGTGTGTGAGTTCTTGACAGGTGACAACATCCATTACTCCTGATACCTTTTTATTTTTACCTTTGATTCAGATTTGCTAATTCAAGGTAAGTGCAAAACATACCATCCACAGACAATCTTTCCCTGAAGTTTGAGTAAGATTAAGCCAAGGGGGAAAATATGCCTCACACAAAAAGTGGGTTGACAGACAGACAGACTGTTCACTAAAAGAGTCCACATTAATAATGAACACATTTTTCCTCAGTTTCTCGTACGTCAACATCAATGAGTCTCTAGAGTGGCGCAGTTGTTTGAGCGTTTCCTCTAGAGTCGCAGAATAAGGAGTTAATCCTTTCATCGTGGATTAAAATTCCATTGTTGGACCTGTCATTCGGATGAGACTATTGAACCAAAGCCTGGTGTCGCAGCAGGATCCGGCATGAAAAAGATTTCTCACTGCTCAATGGCCTTAAGTGCCGATTATCGGTATAAATATGCAGACTTCCACCAACTATTGGTGACTTTGAGTATGAGTAAAAAATTTCAAAATAGGATATTGGACAACACAACAAACAGACAAAAAAGAATCAATATGAATCGCTCATAGAACAATTGCAACAAGATTCTTTTTTGCTTAGGCTGCTTGTAAGGTCTTTCACAAGCAGTTTAAACTTTTTTTTCATTTTTGATTTTAAAGCAATATGAGCTACATTTTTTAGAATTTTATTTTTCTAGTAAAATGTGTTATTATGATTAATTTGTATGTAATCTAAACCCTTATAATCAATAAAACCAAAATAAAGTTTAAAAATGTGTCAGAAGAAATATTTCTGTACATCCGAATATACAATATTATATAAGAAATCATTATTGTACAGGACGACAATAATTCAAGTTTGCTTTAATCAAAGCTTATAAAAAATTCTTCCATAACAATATGAACAACAGAAGTTTATAAAGTTCTATTTTCCTGTCATTGAAATAGTTAATTACAAATTTGAAATATTTTTTCCCATGTCAAACATGCAGCTAATATTGCTTTTTGATTTAGTACAAAAGCAATTACAGTAAGAGAATACTAACGTAATTTCTTTCCAAAGTATTAGTTTACGTGGAAATTACCCTATACTTCACCTTATAATACTCCTATGTTTAATTTTAATTCTACTTTAAAAGTCTTGATTGGTTGATAATAGTTCCTAGGTATATGAATTGTAAAGATTAGCTGTAATATTAATTTAATTTCGAATTGCTATCTAATATAATGCTCCATGCATTTATATAAAGAAAAGAAAGCTCTGTGCTGGAAGTTAAAAATCCATTGATGAAATAATAAAAGTTAAGAACACTAATGGAGACATAAAATAACCGATTCCGTGAAGACCATAGCATATACTTACTATACAGAGTCAACAAAGATAAAATACTCCATTTGCAATTTATGTAATTCATCATTTGGTTTCGCACTTTTTAAAACTTAATTTCTTTTTAATATGTCGGAGATATCTACGCTTAACTTCTCGTGTCTCTGTCAAAATTATAGACACTTTTTAAATATTTTCCTCATAACACGTCAGTTAAGATCATATTTTTTAAATAGTTATGTGTGTTTAAAAGAAATCAAATTTAAGAATACTGGGGGTTTTATTTTTAGTCTGAAGACGTGAATCAATAAAATGGTTTCTTTTATTATGTAAAATTAAGTTATTTTACGCAGTTTACTCAATAAAGAGAAGAAAAATAGTTTTGCAACAAAAATGTTCGCGGAAGATTTTAACATACTGGATAATAAGTCATTGAACAAGGAAAAATCTAAATTGTATAACATATTATTCTTTTATGCTGTCATTTAAACACTTACATGCACTTTTTTTCAATTTATATCAAATATATTTCAAAACGCCTACATTGTTTCATCCCAATGAAAACGTTTCAAGTTAAGATAAAAGTGATTGATTTTACTCAGATCGTTTTCTTTCCTTACTTTCTTAAGTGAAGGATTTTTCGCCTTCATATACACGTCTGTAGATTAAAGAAAGAGTAGAACCATTATTATGAATGCTGAAAATTCATTTCCTGTGGAAAAGCAACGCCATCCATTGTTCATCTTATACCTTATAAAAATGTAATGCAGACTTTCATTTTCTTTTTACTTTTTTGGAAAAAAAATAATCTAAGGAAGAAACTTTTTAATTAAATGAACAAATAACAAGAAGAAATATGGAATATGGTATAAAGGTACAGTTAACAAATATAAGGAAATAATACTATCTATTATCCTTATCATTTCCTTATCATTTAAATAATCATCCAATCCAGTAACATTTGTGTCTATACCCTGGACAGTTACATCTCGTGACACCTCTTAAGAATCTCTTTTTTTTAAATTGTTTTTCTCTGATAAGAATATAAATTAACCTCATTTCAAAACTTAGTTCTAATCCATCCAAGAATCAAATGCTCTTTACTTACTGGAATATAAAAGGTGAGGAAAACGAGCAGTGGTCAAACTAAAAAAATCCATAAAATCTGTGAAGAGAACATAAAACAAGGACCTCTCGAAAATTCCAGAGGTGGGATCAGGTGCCTGGGAGGAGTAAGCCTCCCCTGTTGTCCGATCTCACCTGCCGGGAGCCCTATGTGGTCGCCCTATATTTGGTATGCTTACTCCACTAATCAGGTTCCTTCAAATGACACCAAGGTCAATGACCTAGTGACCCTAACTGTGATCTGTATGCTAAAAATAGCTTTTTTGAACCCTCACTATAACTTTTGAACCATGAGAGATTGAGATTTTATATTTGGTAAGCATACTCCACTAATCAAGCTCTTTCAAATGACACAAAGGTCAATGACCTTATGACCTTGACTGTGACCTTAATGCTAAAAAAAACTTTTTCCGAACTTTGTTGCCGCCGGGTGCATAGTGTTTCACAAACACATCTTGTTAACAATTTTTTCGAGAAAGGTTTAAGCTCAAGAGAGGTTAAGCTAAGGATGTTCCATATTTTCTCGTTTAAACCAAATTATCACCATTGTAGTAATATCTCCACCGTTACTCAATATGTTATTAAATTTTAAATCTTGAAAAAAATGACAATGAAAATTTTAGTCAAAAGCAAAATGAGTTTTGGGAAGCCGAATTTGAAATATAAAAATGGAAAATATACGCACAAAAACAAGTCCGGGGGTAAGACTTTTGTACGGTAAACGTTATATTATGTTATGAATTATGTTACTCACGCTATATTTCTGGAAACCTCATTGATATACTACAGTTTTATAAAGAAACATTTTGTTTAAACCAATAGTGAGTATTTCATAGACTGAAGGTCTGTCTATATACTATAAATGAAATTTTTTGATGAATGCCTATGATAACAACCAACCATTAATTGTGCTTATGAAATTAATGACATAGTACACAAAAACATGACGTTATTTTTCTTTCGCATCAGAAACCTCCTTGACAATACGCTTTGTAAAATGGGAAAATATATAATTGATCTAAAAGAATGAATTTTCGCGACGGAGCAAATATTCTTCATAAATTCATAACATAATTTAGGGTTCGCTGCGAATAATATTTATTAGTAAAAGAAAGTCGTAAAACGTGAATATTTGTCGCACGCGAAGAAAAGTTGTTTTACAGTATTTCAATATTTTCAATGCATTAATGGAAGTGTATTCTTAATTGTTTTCTTGCTGAACAGTTCCTGTTGGATTTGCACCAGCATTCAAAGTTGCTATTTGGAAATTCACAGGTGTTGCGTCTTGCCCTTGTATACGTCCATAATTGGTCGGTGTCATCATGATGTTGGGATTTTGAGTAATTCCTGTACCAGTCAATGTAGAATGCTGAACCTGCTGGTGTCCAGAAAGATAAGCATTGGGGTTATCTGTTATAAAATAAAAGAATAAAACTTGAAAAAAAAAATCCAAATTAAAAAAAAATAATGATACGGCTAAAATGCTCGTTGTTTCGTTCTTTGCAAACACCATCAAGAATACTGTAAGTCGTTTTAATTCCACGGTGTTAGAATTTCACGATATCTCAAAAAGTACCAATTGCGATGTTTTAATTTCACGCTGCAAGAAATTAATTCAAAATTTCGCATAAGCATTTAAACGCTTTAAAACCAAAAAATAAAATTTACGATGGGTTTAATTTCGCTGAAAATTAATAAATCGCGAACATGAGAAATTAAAACCATCGTGAATATAACTGCATTAACAGTAACAATTGCATACTTGATCTTATACATCTGTGAGGTACTTATTCTTAAAGTAGGGTCAGCATTGATGTAATCAATGTCGTTTACAAGACCCCATTTCTTTCATTTTTATTTCATTTGTTTAAATTAATTTTCTTTCTAAATACAGGTATTAGAATATAATCCGTATTAGAGTATAATTTCAGTATCTTTGACTTTCATCTTTCCTGGCTGGAGGTGGCTTTTTCATACAAAAACAATCAAACTTATTTTTCTTTCAAGAATATCATAGAATAAACGTTTACCAACTCCTGGGAGTGTTTGAATGATGACTGCTCCGTGACTCCATTCCCTGTTTTTCCTCTGCATGCAACATATGCAGACGATAAGACTAACAAAGATGCCGAGCCCGAGCAAACCCCCATAGGAACCACCTAGTATAGCTAGGGCTATACTAAATACAATGGAAAACATTGTTTTATCATATAGAATCATATCATATCTGTTAGTTTTTTAATTAACAAAAACACGATAGCGTAGTAATGAGAACTACATCCTCTCTTTCATCATATAGAATCATATCATATCTATTAGTTTTTTAATTAACAAAAAAACGAAAGAGTAGCAATGAGAACTACATCCTCTCTTTCATTTCCAGTTTCCGCTGAAATTAAACGTGATTTATGTTCCTTAGTTCTCCTGACATACGACTGAGCTAATTTGTTTTTATTTTATTTTTTTTTGTTGTTGTTGTTTAAAGCAGGCAAAAACAAAAAAATAGCATGTAAAAGTAAAATATGTCATTTATTAAAGTAAATGTCGAAAATATACCTTAATGACATTGTAACATGATTTACATAGGGAAAAGGGGGTCAACCAGACAGAATAAGATTTCAAACCATATAATCTTTCACAAGGTACAATATGCATACAAAAAAACTACATACAAATGTATTTCATTAAAAAGTTATTAATTTTTGTAATTTCTAACTTTTTGCCATTTGTGCTTTAGATTTTGCTTTTTCTGACTTTTTTTAAAGGCAATCATTCATTTGTAAAATTGAGAATCTCTTACGTGTTATCGGAGCAATCTTGGATCTCGTTAGGACCGTCGTAATAAATATAACAGGAACCTTCAGTCGTTTCTGGAAAGCAAAATACACCTGTTATTTTTATTTACCCCATGTTTACCCCTTTATCCCATGGATATGACTCATTGGATATTTTTCTATCTCACACTTACATGTATCTGCAGTTATGACGTCACAATGTTTTATGCGTAAGCTTAATGAAGTAAAATTAAGTGAAGTCCTACAAAACAGTGTAAAAGTTGTCTTTGTTGTTACATGTATTATCAAACATGGGATGAAAAAAAATCTCAAATGATTTGTA
This sequence comes from Saccostrea cuccullata, assembly GCF_032062105.1. NCBI lineage: Eukaryota > Metazoa > Mollusca > Bivalvia > Ostreida > Ostreidae > Saccostrea > Saccostrea cuccullata. The sequence continues at coordinate 46,937 of NW_026921648.1, read as the reverse complement.
GCCTAGTAAGATATGATTTTTTCGCAAAGGCTCGGGGATATAAAACACACAACTCGCGATCGTTGGATAATAATCTAATCAAGGGAGATCCTATATTTATCTCATACGTGTTGGATACTGTTACTGAGATAAACATATTCTTTAAGTGCTTCATCATTAACACTTCCGGTTTTGATACACACCTTTACTTCTAGATTTAAACTTATCAAATTTTTTATTTGTTCCTTGTAAACGGTACAAAGATAGAGAGAGTAGATTTCACAATTTCTCTGTCCTTATCCTAACAACTTTCAGTCAAAAGTGCGTTTGAAATAAAACTCCACAGAGTTTCTGCAGAATGTAGATAGCAACTTTAACGATGACCCCTTAAGATAAAGCTGATCGATTTCCTTATGTGTGATTTATAAGTATCAGTGATATTGTAAATCTTAAAAACAAAAATAGATTTATACATAATATTACATACCCTAAATAAGTTTTAATTGCTTTGAGGCTCTCCAGTACCATTTGACAATGTATGGAATTTTTTTTTAACAAAAATATGTTTAGATTGGAGCTTGCCTAATTTTCTACAGATTTAATGGTTTGAGAGTAGCATTCACGTATTTTTTAAACTACTTCAATATTTACGTTTCCTTTTCCAAAAAATATTGTGTGTAAGGCTTTTTTTAATATGCTTTAAACTCCAAATGTGAAATTAAACCATTTATTCTCAAAGATAAAAATATAAATGAAAAGTCTAAGGGGCTATTGGTTATTATGATAATAAAACACTTTTAATAACAAATTGATTTTCTGACAAAATGTACTCACTATAAGTTGTAATCAGGAACAAAATACTTAGTTTCAAATTATTGTATTCCGCCATATTTGTTTTGTACGTTATGACACTACATCAAGTGTTGCTTAAATTCTGCTAAATCCATTATCATATATTTATACAGCATATAGTTATCATCATTTATTTAGTTATAAAGAAAATGTCTGAGGTGTTGTTATCTACCTTTTCCTGATAAAATCTATGCAGTACTGAAGTTATGATAATCTTGTCAGGAAAGAAAATACGTAAATGATTTGTGTTTAAAAATATTTTATTTGACCACATTATATGTTCATAATGTTTTATTCTGAATAGTTTTAGCAATGCTGTTTTACTTTAAGATATTTATGAGCTCTTATGAACTCTTGTCTTTTATAGTTTTAAATTATGTTATAATGTAAATATAAACATTAATTTTTTTTTAACTTGAATGGAAGGAAGAATGAGAAAAATAAAATTACACATGTACTTTTATTGTTTCTTACTGAATCAATATGTAAATGTTTCGTCGTTCTGATATCAAACATTTCCATTTTCGCGTTTCTTTCTCTGAACAAGTGGGCTGATAAATGATTTAAACCCCATGCATTGTAGTTCGAACAGATAAATGAAAAGGGTCAACATGAACATTACGTCTCTTAGTTAGCGAGAATACAGTAGAATCAAGGTCTTAATTTCACCATGAATTCAAATTCAAACCAGACCAAGTCTAATACCCAAGTAGTCCAGGGACTGATTTTCACAATTTTGTAACTGCTCTGGAAATTTTCGTAGAAAGCAAACCTATAAGTTCCTGGGACAGCTTTGGATATATTGTTTTGTTCACACAAGTGTCAACCAAGCCCCGGCCCGTCACCTGTATTTCGAATTCGTAGATTTAATTTCTTTTCTGTTTCGATGAAAAGTCGTTAGAGTAAAAGAACAAAGATTAATGAAATAATTTATTAAGCAAGGATATTTACTGATAAAAAAAATAGGACTTTGATAATTAAGTGTAATCCACCATGTGTCGCAGTGGTAAAAGCGTCTGCTCTAGAGTCGAGGAGTAAGCAGTTGATCGACATGTCGCTGATTCGAATCCAGCATGGCGATGTGAAGATTCCTTCGAATGAAGCTATAATTAAATTGACCCCGTGTCACAGTAGGTGTTGTCATGAAAAATATTCCTTATTGTTCGTAGGCACTAAGTGCCGAGTATTTGTCTAAATTTTCAGCACTCAAACGGCAAAATTAAGGTGGGTCTCAAAAAATAGAAACTTTCGAAATGACGTAAACCGACTACCAAATTAACCTTATTAACAAACAACAAAGAATAATAAAATGTCTTCAGTTGTCGTTCAGCACCATTGCAGTATAGAAATAATGAATCAATAAAATTATATTAATGTTGATTATAATTTTAGAAACACTAGGAAATCGAGAAAAATACATGTTTTGATATCTTAGCTTTAATATGTAAATTACACTTGACAACGGGATCTGACAAAATAATTAATTCAATTAATGAATTCTAATTAATTGTGTTCTTAAATTGAAAGTTTTAATTATCCTGTGTCCTAACGAAGAAAACGATTGTGATATAACAATAATATATTCAAACAGACATGCTCTACTGGAAAGTGATTACTGTAAATCACTTTTTATTCGCCATAACTTTATTTTCGAATAATTACGCGAGACAATGAGCTCGCGAAAATTTCATTCTCACGTTTAAAAATTTTCCTTCGGATTTTATAGAGGAAAAACAACAAGTCATGAAAATTATGTCTCTCTAATCAAGAGTTATTTAGTATCTCGCGAAAATAAGGTGTCGCGATAATTTAGTGATCTACAGCATTTTAATGCTGTGATTAAAAGTTGTGTAAATGAAAGATAAAGAGTATTATCGATATTAATCGCTAACAAATATACAATGTTAAGAGGGAAAAAAGGAAAATATAAACTTATTAAGCTTGATGTTTTCAATTTCATAAAATATACACGCCTTAGATAAGCAATTAGATCATTCTGGGCAAAAGGATCCTTTTAACATATGTACATGCAATATGTTTTGTCTATTATAAAAATGTACAGTAAAGATATAGTGTGACAGTGTTGAATGTTGAAGGCATAAGGGCTATAACTAATTATTATGACTCTAGCGGCAATAACAAATTTAAAGAATAAAATCTAAACTTTGAAATTAAAGTCAATTAAAAACTCAGTTTTCATATTATCTTTATTTGCTAATGTCTAATTTAAACAATTTTTAAGATTCAAGTTTCTGGCTGGACAGTTCCCGGTAAATTCTCCCCTGTACCTGCACTTGTGGACGGAATACCCACGTGAGGTGAATTTGGTCCCTGTGAATTTCCACCGTGTGTCGGTGTCAACATGTAAGAGTTCTGAGTACCAGGTACGCCTGCCATAACAGGTTGCTGGTTCTGTGGGATTCCATATTGATGACTGAGATGGATATTATCTGTTTAAAGAAAACAATATATATGTAAGCAAAAATATAATGTACGAGGGTCATTCAAAAAATACGTAGACAATGCTTCTCATCGTCATATAAGTATTACAAGATTATAAATCAAAACATTTTCGTAAACATAAACATTTATTTTGTCGAAGTGTGAAGTTTCATTTCATTTGATTAAATAGAACTCATGTTAGCCAAAATTTAAACCAACATGTTTTGTTTCCACGGAGCATGGTTAACCAACATTGTAACGTCAAAGACAACGTTGAGAAAGTTTGTCAAAATTATACTTATTTTCTTAATTTCAAACACTGTTTGTAGCGTTTTCTCCTTTCAAAAAACATATCCATAACATTTAACACCTAGTTTGCGAACAATTGTACAAATATAGCTTGAATAAGAATGTCATTGTTTTCAAATTCTTTCATTTACCATGTAACTCTATTAATTCTGCAACAGTGAAGCACACATCACGTTCAATGACGTTCCTACATCTTTCGAGTCCATATGTATTTTTAAACTTAAACTGCTTCTTTGCCGACAATCCATAGTCCAATTCAAACTTGCTACCACTTAAAAATTGTGTTTTCCATTTAAAACAAATACACAGATTATTTTTCATACAGATCCTGGTTTATACGGATTTTTTAAGCTTGTAGAATAAGTTTCCCGAATGTAAAGTACAATTGTATTGCGAATTGCTGCTCCGTGGCGTCCTCCAACATCATGGTTTTTTGCTTTTTTAATCAAGTCCATATGTATTTAGAAACTGATATCTTTTAAATGGAGCGACATATTACATAACCTGATTTCATTTTTATTAATACAGCAATACTTTATTTATACATGTAAATTTTATTTCGTTTCAGCTCCATTTATTAGAGATATGGCTGTAAATACTTTAAAGTGAAAGAAAGTAAATTACTCAATTTTGACGGTGCTCCGTGACCCCATTTTTGCTGTTCTAAATCCTTGGTAATTTTAATAAATATGAAGATAAATTCTAATTTTTTTACTCAAATTATTTGAATCTGTTGTTAAAATATTTGTACCAAATTTGGATATAATATGACGTTAAATAAAAAAGTTAGGACAAAAGTCTACGAACTTTTTGAATGACCCTCGTATAAGACATATCATGGGTAAAACATTATTTATCTTATTCACAAAATGAATTTGATATTTTTTTTTAAAATACATCCCCACTTTTCTCAAGCCTATGGTAACATTACATGCTACATTACAGTTTTCACCATTGACTAGGATGAGTTTTAACTTAAATCGTATTCATTTCACACTTTCTAGACCTTCATACTAATAAATGATAGACATGTACACAACTTTCTTTGCTACAGACAAGTTATCTATATGCCACTGTGGGGAAGGAAATGTACTTCAGAAGTTTTATATTGGTAGCAAAATGTGAAATCGTGGTTGCCTCTTAAACGTCATAGATAACGCTGAGCATGTTAAGATAGGGATATAGTTGCGTTAGAAAATACTTAAGAGGTACAGTGTTTGCTTAAAAAAATTACCTGTTCTTTGGGGAGTTGGAACAATAACCGCGCCATGATACCCATGTTGATTTTTCCTTTGGTTACAGCACCAGCAGACGATAAAGCTTACTAGAATCCCGATCCCGATCACTGATCCGTAGGAGGCTCCCAGAACGAGTAAATATGGACTAAATATGAAAACAATCAAACCCGTTATTCCATATGATAGTGGCTTGTTATTTTCTTATATTTACATTTCCATTTTTGCCTTTAACATTCTTTTCAAATTAGAGTTTTGTTCATTTTATCATGAACTACCATGGATGAGCATGAATATCTCCATTAAAACGTCATAATAACGTGCTTGACGTCAAAACTATAGTGCAAACTGTTAAAAATGCTTTTAAAATGACTGGCTTAAAGTTGAGGCAATTTATCAGAAAAACAATGTAAATATAACAAATGAATTTAATTTTCGAAGATACATGAGGTACATGAACTACAACGCCGGCATATTTATCATAATTTACGCCAGCGTGAAGCGTCATAGTGCATGTCCTCATGAATCTACTAAAATGAAATTCATTTCTTAAGTAAATTGTTTTTCATTAATGTGTGTTTTTTTTCTCTTTTTTTCTTTATCTTTCACTCCTTCCCATAATATAAAGAATACAGGAAACCAATATAATTATTTATATTTTTAAAAAAAAAAACAATAATTTCAATAAAAAATAAAATGCTTCCTGTTTCTTAGTACGGGGATGAATATTACAGCTGTTTGGGAAAGAAATACATGACCCGTTTACAAAGTTCAGGGTACATTTAGTGAGCATTATTTAAAGAAATTAAGTCACAATGCATAAGCGTCATTACATTTTCTTATATAAATAAGTTGATGTTGTATCTGAAATGACTGATATCGTAAAAATGTATAATATTAGTACCTATCCTTCTGTATGTTTTTAATTGATCTTAATATTGAATGAATTTAAGTTGTAAGTATTTATCACTGTAGTTGTTCTGTAAAATGCAATAAAATTTTTATGATTAACATAAAAAGTAAATTTACAAAATCGTCAAATGACACAACTGCATACATAAATTAAAGTCACACTTTGGAAGCTACAGAGTGTAAACATAAACTAGAGGTACTGTCAGCAATAGACTCACTAAATGATACCACCCGCCTCCCATATGTTTTTAAATGGCAGTGTCCATGTTTTGCTATGGGAAACCCAAAATATATGTCGGATCAAAAAGTAAAATAGGAGGTGCACAATGGCAATATGTAATAAATATTCTGTGAAAGATTCATCAAATTTCATTCAGTGGTATAAGAGGAGTTGCGGATAAGAGATGGGTACCCCAAAGCGTAACAGACGGACGGACGGACAGACGGACGGAATTAACGATTACTATATACCCTCCCGCTTTTCAAGCGGGGGGTATAACAAAATGTGAATATATAGTGTTTCTACTACGTTTTGGACGACATACTGACACTCTTTCTATATTTGCAATGCAGTCATGGTCGTTGTGAATGTATTACTTATGAAAATATTAATTTATTGGATATTAGAATTTGTAATTATATGTTTACGTTATCTCTTACTTGTAGTAGGTACAATAGTAGACGTAGGTATAGCCATTATAGACGCTGGAACAGCCACCTTCAACGTTCTCTGAAAAAAAAACATACAATACAATACATTGATCTAGTTTCATATTTATGTAATACTGCAGAAATAGATGCATTACAATTGGCTGTGTATTCAGTAAATTGGAATAAACGTTGGAATTCTTCAAACGACGTCACTGTTTTCGGATTTTGTAAGCACTGTATGACGCTGAAGAATTAAATATGACTCGCTTGTATGTTCAAGACGTCCGTGGATATTATACTAAAAACTGATGTTTTCAATCTGCACTTACGTTTGCTTTCAGAAAGTAAATGAAAAAAATCATGGAGCAAATACGAGGGTTGTTCGAAAAGTTCGTTGACAACTGTCATATCTTCTTTTTTATATGACGTCATATGTTATCCAAATTTGGTAGAAATATTTTAACAATAAATTCAAATGATTTGTATTAATTTTTTTCAAAACATTACAATTTATTCAAAACTTATCCAGATTTAAAAAATGCAAAAATCGGATCGCGGAGCACGTCAAAATTTAGTAAGTTACAGACAATGCTCTAAATAATGTCTGTATTCATATTCTCTGTAAAATGGAGGGAAAACGAAAAACAACCTAGAAATTCAAATCAAGAATTATTATATCGATTCGTGTACCAAATTTTGGTTTCGTATTCTGATTTGTTGAAAAGAAATCAAATTGTGAAGATAGGTAGTCCTTATTGAAAACGACAAAAACGATTACGTTTCATGACGTCACGGAGCAGCAGATTAAGTTTCAGTTTTGTGTTTTACTCAGGAAAAATCCTAAATAAACTCTAAAAGTGTTGGATGTGAAAAAAAGTCACAAACAAGTTATGCAGGTATGTACAAATAGTACAAGCAGTATTTGAGTGACAGAGACTCTTTATCGGATGAGGATGATCTGTGAAGAAACGGTTTAACTATAAAAATCTTCACAAAACTTTAAAAAGTTGGAACGTCAAGGAAAGACATAGGCGCTTCAGAGTTGCTTATCATGTGAACGCAGGAATAATTTATAAAACGAATTAAAACCTTAACAAAGGATATAATACAACGAGAGCATTTCTTAAAAAAATGTCAAGTATTGGAAAAGGGATTTAATGAACGGGTACTGTATTATACTGAGTGAAATGTTTAGCCTAAGGGATATTATTTTGTAGAATTTCTCGACGCTATGTTTTGACGTTACATTGCCGTTAAGTGTGCTCCGCGGGTACAAAACATCTTGATTTTAAAATGAAGTAAATTGATTTCTGTTAAATCGAATGAAATGAAACGTCACATATCAACAAAACAAAACAGCTTACATATCGTAACGTGTTTATTTTAAATTTCTAGTGGGTAATATTAAGATCATTAACATCGTCTACGAACTTTTCGAACAACCCTCGTATAATAAAGTTTAATGATTTATATTCCTAAATAATGCGATAGTTTGTTATCTATTCCCAGAGATTTTTAAATATAAATATAAAGGAGAATAATTTTTTTAATTGAAAAATATTTGATGAAATAAACAATGCTAGAAAAAAAAAATGCTATCGCATCATATACTTACCATACACTATGAATAAAAGTAAAATATTTAGTTTCATTATACTATTTTCCACCTTGTTCTTTTTCTTGTGTGACTTTACCCCAAATTGTATTTTAACATTGGGGTTTTAAATTCATGTACTGCGATTCCGAATCCTAACAGATATTACATTGTAACCACTAAATTAATCTCACTGACCACAAAAGCTTGTCCTTGAAACGTCAGTCAGTAAGATAATTTTAAACTAATTGTTTCTCTGATAGAAATCATTTAAACAACAATGGATCCTATTTTCTATTGATCGAAATTAAATTCAAAAGGGTGGTTTGGTATTTTAACATACGAAAATTCATTAAAACGTATTATTCAATATAGAAATCAGCTGCAGAAGAAAAATGAATACAAGAAAGTTCGCAGAAAACGGTAAATTAACAATACGTTAAGTTACAGAATGCTGTTGCTGTCAAGATTTTATTCAACACTTCACAATGCATTTTTATTAGGATTTTTTCAAGGTCTTTGTGTATAACCTGATTTTCCCTGATAATACTCCTTCCTTTCAAAATCTATTCTATAAAAAAAGTCTGACATTATATATTTTCATGGCAACTAAAATTGATAAAAAAAAACATTTCAAGTTCGATTTTTCTCTTGTATTTGGCGAAGACTTAATTAAATGCAAACAAGTAATGAGCTACATATAATTTTATCAGTAAATCATATAATAAAACAATTTTGCTGGTTTTTTTGGTCAATACAATGTGGACTAATCAGATGGCTATATCATTGAATTGACCTCAATAAACAGCAATAATTGTATAATATTACATGTATGTTGAAAGATAACGTTCAAAAAAGGTCTTCTTTCTCATGAAATATAAAAAGGTTAATAAAACTAATTTGGAATAAATCTCGTAAATCTTGATCTCTAATGTACTGCATATACATGTACTTTTACAACTTTTGTATTATGGACTTTTAATTTACAAAATCTGATTTCAGATCATTAAAGAAAACATTACGCTAGCTAGAAAAAATTGATTACGGACCTACAATAAAAGAAATAGTTGAAATTTATAATACCCCAAACTGATTTGTCAGTAGCTTGCAATTGTCTGTTTTCAAAATAAAATTTTAGAACTAGTCACACTTTTTTAGTAAATGTAATAAAAAGTCTCTCATTATAAGATCTGTATGATGCCCCAGAATAGTGGTTTTTATATACTTCCATTTCTAACTTTTTTCTCTGTGATAACTGTTTGAAAGTTGGGGGAGTTTAATTCTTGATAATTCTGCCGGAATGTAAATTAGGCAGGTCGATAGGTCAGCAGCTAAGGAGACCTAATACGCATGCAGATCTCGTGCGCATCTGTCTCTGTGTCTGACGCTGAGGAGGCCAAAAATGCATGTAAATCTCGTGCAGCTGCCTTTATGTTTGACGTCAGTGTGCGAGGACTATTGAAATTGGCATGGAAGTCTTCGTGTAATTTAAATTTATTAGTCTACATTTTTAATGTCTAAGTCTACAATTTTATTTCACAATGAAATGGAAATATAAGTAATCACTGTCTAGTTAGGAGAGTATTCCAGGGACATCAACAATAGTAGGAAACATGGGATAATTTTAAAAATGCATGTAAATCTCGTGCGGCTGCCTTTATGTTTGACGTCAGTGCGCGAGGACTATTGAACGTTCTATTTCCACTATTGAAGAGTTATAGTTCTTAGTGCGCTCTTTTGTGAAAAAGTCGGAGAATGTACAAATCTCGCAGGATTTCTGGGACAAACGTAATATAAACATGTAAACAAAATGTTGAATGTCGATGAACAAATCTTAACAAAATGCATATGAAATATTTTATAGCTGTGGACTTTCTTTAAATCAAGAGTAGAGATGACAGGGATATTAATTTACATCTACTGGTGATCGTATGTATCTATTTATCGTAATGGTACATTTAAAGACAAAACACATACCTCAGAAATGTCGTATTTTTTTTATTAATGGACGATAAAGTTAGGGTTTTCGCTCTTTTACACACGTCTTTTAGTTCTTCTATTTATTAGTTAGAATGACAAATGTACTTAACATTTAAAATTGGATTGAGACTAGCATTTTTTGTGTTATCTGCAATGTCATGCTGTCCCAGTCAAACGACCGACGCGCCTCTAATTCTGAAGAGTTCACTAATGGAAATGCAACGTATTGGCATGCAAGTCGTCGTGTAATTTAAATTTATTAGTCTACATTTTTAATGTCTAAGTCTACAATTTTATTTCACAATGAAATGGAAATATAAGGAATCACTGTCTAGTTAGGAGAGTATGCCAGGGACATCAACAATAGTGGGAAACATGGGATAATTTTAAAATTATCCCATGTTTCCCACTATTGTTGATGCCCCTGGCATACTCTCCAAACTAGACAGTGATTCCTTAATGAAGTCCATTTATGATTGTGATCCATAAAATGTATTGATTAGTTTTTTCTCTGTACATGTTTAATTACGCTATAATATGCAAATTGAACAGCTGTTGTAGTTGATATCACCAGCTCAATACTCAAGAACATGTTATAAATAAGATCATTTTTATATAGAGTTTGTCATTCACATTTTATAATGATATTTAAGGAATTTAAACCTCAATATTTCCTTTTATAAATTTTTTCTCTATAATAACCCTTTGGAAGTAAGCTGAGTTGATTTCCTGATAATTCTGCCGGAATGTAAATTAGGCAGGTCAATAGGTCAGCAGCTAAGGAGGCCTAATACGCAAGCAAATCTAGTGCGCATTTGTCTCTGTGTCTGACGCTAAGGAGGCCAAATATGCATGTAAATTTCGTGCAGCTGCCTTTGTGTTTGACGTCAGTGTGCGAGGACTACGCAGCACAGTTAAGGTGCGCAATGGAAATATCAACTAAATTTTGTATTTAAAAATGTATTCGTAATCGGGATGGAGATTATTTTTAGTACATTATTTATATCAGATAATTGTAATTATGATTAATAACAACATATCGATGACGATTATATTTTATATTTAGACTAGTCACGTGATGCGGCAGTCACGCGATTTTAGCACATTGACTTGAAGTATTGATGTTACATATAAATGTCACTAGTGCAAGGGCATAACCAAGATAAATTTCCAAGTTTAGTATATAAATATTTTCAACATGCATTATAGTTTCTAAAAAGTGCTGCGATCCTGTCTAAATTCTGCAATTTCATTGTTAAAATTAACTTGAATGACCGAATGCTATATTTTTCGCTGGTCAGCAGCATGAAATATTGATACAATTAAATTGTTTTTTTAAGATTTCATCAGGATCGCAGCACTTTCCAGATACCTTATTAGTTCTATGGTTGAAATATAAAAGCTTACTTTGATCCATAGAGTGTATGCCCTTGCACTAGATTGATTTATTAAGACCCCCACATTACCCTCCGATGTACTTGCATACAAATATACGGCAGTGTCAATTAAATACGTAATGTACAGAAAATATAGTAATAAAATAATGAAGAAGACATTAAATTCAAGTTATTGCCCCATTTTTATGAAGTTTGATGATTTCTTACTGGTTAAATTAGCAGATAAACTCATTTTCTGGTATTTTAAAGAAATGTTGTATGACGTATATTGTGTACGATGTCATGGTCAAGTTTTCCCGTACAAATATTAGGCTCCGCCTCCTTTTTTGTAACCTTAACTGTGCTGCGTATTGAAATTGGCATGGAAGTCCTCGTGTAATTTAAATCGATTATTCTACATTCTTAATGTCTAAGTTTACAGTTTTATTTCACAATGAAATGGAAATATAAGGAACCACTGTCTAGTTTTGAGAGTATGCCAGGGACATCAACAACAATAGTGGGAAACATGGGATAATTTTAGCAATATTATACACTTATCCAATGGTTGTGAGTGGGATGGCTCTTTTATCAAACCCGCGACAGGGAACTATTCCCCGAGGGCTTGCCCGAGGGGAATAGTTCCTGTCAAGGGTTTGATGAAAGAGCTATCCCACTCACAACCATTGGATAAGTGTTTTATTATACTGATGTACCGGTATATTATAATTTCTAAGGTTTGAATTTTCTTTGGAGTTAAAATACTGCAAGAATGAGCTTTGTACTGATGACGTCACAATACTACTGAAGTCATTATGACATCATCAGGCTATGGATTTAACGCTAGAAATTAAAATTGGCGTCAAAAATTGCATGAACATTTTCCGAGGGGTTGGTAGCAAAAACTATACCCCGGGGTATAGCTTTCTTTGCGGGGAAATTTTTAGACTATTAAGAATAGTTATTTTACCTTCTGAACTTTATATAGAAAACATTTTAACAGAAGTATAATAATCTAACCTGTTCCATAGAAATTAATTGTAAGGACTTTGTTTTTATTCTAAAACTGACTAAGGATGTGTGATAAGCAGAAAATGTTCATGACATTGGCACTTGGTTCACGACTGGTGTGACTGTTATACAGGGATGCTTACTTCTCCTACGCCAAAGTCACGAATTTCCAGTAGTCCATGTTTAATGTCGGTTTACAGATGTGCATTGATTGTATTTTTTTTTATAAATTACTATTCACTTTTTTCTGCAGTTTGTTCATGTCTGTTTAGTTAGCTTTCTTCATGTATATACATGTAGAGTGAACCGTATACGGCGCAGATCTAAGAAATGTGAGTTTAATAAGATTAATCTACTTATTAATTTATTATCAATTGTTCCTTTATTTTGTTTAAAATGATGAATTCAAATGTGTACGGTGTTATGGGTCAGAATTACCCGAAATGCCAGCAAAGATAAATAACACAATTTAAACTTAACAATAATTTATTTACAGTAATATAAAATAAGTATATGAAACATAAAGTACAAACTTAGCAAGAATCTAAGAATACATACATCAGAGTGTCCGTTGCTGCACACAATGTCCCAGTGAAAATATATCCCAGTTATATCTCAATAGTGCTTATACGACAAAGTATTCACAATTATTGTATATGCATCGAATTGACAGGGTATTTATACAGTATCATAAATCTAGAATATTCTAGAAATTGTTAAAACATGATATTACTGGAACAATCTGGACATACACAAAATTTAAGAATGTTCTAGATAAAATGACCGAACATGTTGACCACTCTGGAATGTTCAAGAAAACTTATGTTACTAAAATATATATGATGAAACAATACACATCTCACAACACCTCCCCCCCTTAAAAAGTTTGAATGTCAATGAAAACTTAAATTATTAAATTAAAAGTTATGTACATTGATACAAAATCTAGTATGTTTACGATACTCTTGACAAGGCGTCTGCAATAACATTGTCTTTGCCTTTGATATGCTTAATTGTTATGTTATATTCTTGTAACAACAAACTCCATCTAGTCAGTCTTTGATTCTTATTTGACAATTTATGCAAAAATGTCAGGGGGTTGTGATCCGTATATACAAGAATTGCAAAGTAACATTCAGATAAACATCAAAATGCTGTAAGGCTAACAACAAAGCAAGGCATTCCTTTTCAATGGTGGAATACTTTTGTTGACATTTTGTAAGTTTCTTTGAAAAATAAGAAACAACTCTATCTACCTTATCACTATGTTCTTGAAACAAAGCTGCCCCGATTCCAACATCACTAGCGTCAACAGTAAGCTTCAATTGCTTAGAAAAACCTGGAGTTGACAGAACTGGGTTGCTCATAAGGACAGATTTGATTTTATGAAAGGATTTTTCACAATCCTTTGTCCATTCAAAGTTAACCCTCTTTTGTAAAAGATTTGTAAGTGGACTAACAACTGAGGAAAAATTTGGACAAAATTTTCTTTAAAACCCAGCCATGCCCAAAAACCTCATTAATTCTTTCTTGTTTGTAGGAATCGGGAACTTTGCAATAGCTACCACTTTAGCCATTATGGGTGTAACATAACCTTGACCTACTTTATGACCTAAATACTCTACATAAGCATGACAAAATTCACTCTTCTTAAGATTCACAGTTAAGTTTGCTTTAGCTAAAATGTCAAATAAAGCACGCATGATTCGGAGATGTTCATCCCATGTGTTGCTGTATATGACGACATCATCAATGTAGGCCTCGCATCCCTCAAGGTCTTGAAGATGGGAGTGAATCATCCTTTGGAATGTAGCCGGTGCGTTTTTCATGCCAAAAGGCATTACTTTATACTGGTAAAGTCCATCTGGTGTAGCAAAAGCAGATATTTCTTTTGCTCTTTCTGTTAACGGTACTTGCCAGTAGCCTTTCAACAGGTCAAATTTACTGACAAATTTTGCGTTTCCAATGTTGTCAATACAGTCATTGATTCTAGGTATTGGATATGAATCAGTTTTGGTAACAGAATTCACCTTTCTAAAGTCTGTACATAATCGGTACGAACCGTCCTGTTTTGGTACAAGAATACATGGTGAGCTCCAATCACTTTTACTAGGTTCAACAATGCCATTGTCCAACATGTACTGCACTTCCCTTCTTAGGTACTGCAATTCTATTGGATTCAGACGGTACGGATGTTGTTTGATAGGCAGAATGTCACTCACTATGACATCATGACAAGCTGCATTAGTTTTCTTTGGAACATCCGAAAAGATTTGATGATACTCATTCATCAAGTTTTTAACTTGTTCTTTTTGGTGAATGTTCAAATGTCCAAGTTTGGCATCAAAATCAGCCAAAATTTCTGAGTTTTTCAAGCGGACACTCTGATTACAATCTTTCTCATTCATTTCTTTACTCGTATCACTTTCAATACAATTTTGAACAGTCTTAGCATTGGCTTAAGTGGAAACTGATTTTACAGAATTTCGGTCACACCTTTCAAAATACTCTTTTAACATGTTAATGTGACAAACCCGTTTCTCTTTACGTCGACCTGGTGTCTTAACTGCATAGTTTACATCACCGATCTTGCTTTCAATTTCATAAGGGCCATAAAATTTGGCCTGTAAAGGATGGCCAGGAATAGGTAAAAATACAAGAACCTTATCACCTGGCTTAAACACCCTATTTCTGGCATCTTTGTCATACCACATTTTCATTTTCATCTGAGAATTCTTCAAATTTTCTTGTGCTAATTTACAAGCATTGTAAAGTTTTTCTTAAAAGATTAAGATCACTAGTCTCAGTCAGCCACTTTTCCTTCAACAATTTCAAAGGACCTCTAACTGTATGACCGAACACCAATTCAAAAGGACTAAACCCAAGAGACTCCTGGACTGCCTCTCGTGCAGCAAATAGTACAAGATGAACCCTTTCATCCCAGTCTTTTTCATACTGGTAAAATAGGTCTTCAGCATTGTTTTTAGGGTTTGATGAAAACGTTTTAGCGCTCCCTGGGACTCAGGAAGATAAGCAGTTGATCTATATTGCCTTATACCCAACTCATGCATGACTTGCTGGAACAACCCCAACATAAAATTTAAGCCTTGATCCGACTGAATTGCCTTGGGTGCTCCTACAAAACTGAAAAACTTGGTTAGGGCCTTAACTATGCTCTTTGCCTTTATATTCCTTAGAGGTATGGCTTCAGGAAATCGAGTGGATGTACACATACAGTAATGGAAAGTAAATACTGGTTCCCAGATCTAGTCCTAGGCAAAGGTCCTACACAATCAACCAACACTCGACTAAACGGTTCTTCAAAAGCTGGAATGGGTTGGAGAGGAGCAGATGGTATCTTCTGATTTGGTTTACCTACCATCTGACAGACATGGCATGATTTACAAAACTTCGAAACGCCCTTTCTTAGCTTAGGCCAATAAAAATGACTCAAAATCTTATAATAAGTCTTATTGATACCTAAATGACCAGCCATAGGTGTATCGTGAGCTAAACTCATGACATCTCGACGATAAGCAGCTGGGACTACTATCTGGTGAACAACACGCCACACTTCATCTGGAGAAGCATCAGGTGGTCGCCATTTTCGCATAAGGATGCCATCTTTCATATAGAAGCATTCTCCAACTTTAGTAGCCTCTTCTGGTGGAAGTGCCCTCTTACTAAGTTGAATGATATCTGGGTCTTTATGTTGTTCAGAGAGTAAACGTTCTCGGCTGAGGATGTCCATTGCCTTGGCTAACTAGTGGATGCAACTCATCATCCTCACCACCAAATTTTGGTAAAAATTCTTTCTTCTCTTGCTTCTTGATATTGTGTGGTTCCATGCTGGTTTGAGTGCCATCAAGGTCAGATAAGAAAGTGTCATTCAAATCAATATCAACAGAGGAATTCGTCTCGTCAAAGGCTTGAGTATGGTCTGCCTCCATTTCTCGTCTTCTGGCCATCGCTCTAGTAACAGCACAGGCTGGATAAATGTCATCATCTTCATCATCGCACATGACATTGGAAGTGATTTTCTCACAAACTATAGGATCAGGTACAACCTTCCCACCAGCTAAATTGTTGCCTAACAACAAAGAAATGCCTGGAACGGGAAGAGTAGGTCGAACACCTACGGTAACAGGTCCAGTAACTAAATCTGACTTCAAACTAATTCTATGCAGGGGAACATCAATGACGCCTAGCTCCACACCCTGTAATAAAACTGACCCACCAGTAGAAGTCTGCTCAGACAAAGGAAGCACGCCCTCTAACAATAACGTCTGTGCAGCACCAGTATCTCTCAAAATCTGGACAGGTTTTATTTCGCTAGAGTCATCGAGTGAAACAAATCCCTGAGACATAAAGGGCTTATAATCCTCCATAGAATCAATAGAACTGGACTGTGAACCCTGGACATCAGGAGTGTTAGAACAAATCGAAACTAAGGCTTCTATATCACCTCTAACTGCCACACAAGCGTGTGGTTGAGTTTTATCAAAATCATTTTTTCTCTTAAGTTTATAGCATTCACTGATCAGATGACCCTTTTTCTTACAATAACCACAAGTAGGAAGCGACCCTATTCCAGATGATCCTTCAAAACGTCCTGGACCGGACTTAGAACCACCTTGGGATGGAGACTGGGAACTTGTGAAAGACTGAGACCCTGAACCACTCTTTTTATATGTGTCTGAATTGGTAGAATTACAGCTAGTCTGAGATCTTGAAACAAAATTCTTTTTATGAGACAGAGCATAAATATCAGATATGACTGCTGCCTCTTCAAGAGTTTTCACATTCTTATCTTCTAAATGTGTTTTCAAATCTTGAGAAACACATTCCTTAAACTCTTCTACCAGGATGACTTGGCGCAAATTAGCAAAAGTTTTATCAAGATTCTTAGATCTAAACCAATGATCGAATAAATCTTCTTTCTCTCGTGAAAATTCAACAAATGTTTGATTATCAAACTTCCTATACTTTCTGAATTTTTGTCTATATGCTTCAGGTACTAATTCATATGCTGTTAATATTGCTGCCTTGACCTTCTCATAGTCTGAACTTTCAGCTACCCCTAGTGCAGAGTATACCTCAGCTGCTTTGCCAACCAGTACACTTTGTAACATTGTTGACCAAACATGTTGTGGCCATTTAAGATTCTCTGCGACTTTTTCGAATTGGGGAAAATATTTGTCTACAGATTTTTCTTGAAATTTTGGAACTAATCTGATATTTTTTGCTGCGTCAAATTCAGTTTTGACAACTGACGGTTCTGATTGGTTTTGTAATTTTAATTTCTCTAATTCAAAGTTCATTTCACGCTCTCTTTCTCGCTCTTCTCTTTCTGCTGCTAATTTGTCTAATTCAAATTTTCGTTCACGCTCTCGTTCTTCTCTTTCTAATTTGTCTAATTCAAATTTTTGTTCTCTTTCTCTTTCTCGATCTTCTCTTTCTAATTTTTCTCTTTCTAATTGCATTTTCTCTAACTCTAATTGAAACTGATATTCTGCCATTTTGTAAGAGCCTAACTCTGATTTAACTGTATATTCTGGAAGATCGTATTTTTCAAAGATGTTTTCTTCTACTAGTTTGTTTGCAACCTTAATTCTAATTTCTTGCTTTCTCTGAGAGGATTTAACATCTAACCCAAAATGCAAACCTAATGCGATCAAGTCATCCTTTTTTAACGTATCAAAAACCTGAACACTTGGTGAACTAAGAAAGTCTGTGACCGAAAATACCATGTTGATTTTTGCTGGCTTATAGTCAAATTTAACGGTTCAATAAACAAAATTCTGACAATAAACTGCAAAAGTGGAAGAAATTCTTTATCCCGGACGAGCCCCCAATTCTGTTATGGGTCAGAATTACCCGAAATGCCAGCAAAGATCAATAACACAATTTAAACTTAACAATAATTTATTTACAGTAATATAAAATAAGTATATGAAACATAAAGTACAAACTTAGCAAGAATCTAAGAATACATACATCAGAGTGTCCGTTGCTGCACACAATGTCCCAGTGAAAACATATCCCAGTTATATCTCAATAGTGCTTATACGACAAAGTATTCACAATCTATGCATCGAATTGACAGGGTATTTATACAGAAATATAAATCTTGAATATTCTAGAAATTGTTAAAACATGATATTACTGGAACAATCTGGACATACACAAAATTTAAGAATGTTCTAGATAAAATGACCAAACATGTTGACCACTCTGGAATGTTCTACAAACTTTATGTTACTAAAATATATATGATGAAACAATACACATCTCACAACAACGGTAAGAAAATATTAGGAATATGGACAGAATTTAGAATGCAAAACACGAAAACAAGAAGATTTTCTGAAACCGTTTCTTTTCCAGGAAATCTGAACTTTCACTTTTACCTTTTAAACTCTTTAAATTATGTTTTCAATTCAGATCCACCATTAATTATTTCAGTAACCTTCTACGTGAAAACCAATATAAATTTGGTTTTTACAGTTATGATAAATGAAGTGATTAATGTAATTTGAATCACAACGAATCTTATACATGTTTTTTACCAAGAAAATAATGGGGAATCATCGTTTATTGAATGTATATTAAATAAATAAAGTACTGCAGGAATATTAACTTTAAGGAAATGAAAGTATAAAATACAACATATACTTACCAAACACTATGAATAAAAGTAAAACACTTAGATTCACACTGCTATTTTCCACCATGCTCTTTTTCTATTGTGACGTTACGTCAAGTTTGTTTGAGAGTTGGAGCTTTAAAAATCTTGTGCTGCGATATCGATTCTTTCTGAGTATGGCACTATCAGATCACAGGGGCCTGCAACATACTGTATTTGATTTTACGTACTCACTAGATGTATAAAAAAGAGATCTTTTTGTATACATATAGTGAGTACGTAAAATCAAATACAGTATGTTACAGGCCCCTGTGTATCAGATCTATATCATCTACTCTGAACAAAAAACTTTTACGTGATACTAGTGCATCACTTTAAAGGAGTTTTAACAAACTTTGTGTTTATAAATTAAAAGAAATCGTTTGAAGAAATTCTTAAAACGATTTCTTTTAAACACTAAATTTGTTCTTAAAAGTCTGGATACTTTTTTGTCTATACAATAATAATTTAATTTCACTTGTATCAAGCGATTTCATTGGCTGAATCATTCAGAGAAACATATAACATTTTGTATAACATAACTTGCCTACGTCACAATGAGTTACGTCAAAAGCGTATTACTCCGCTTGACGTCACTTTTAAAATATTGCTCAATTTGAAGCCTTTTTCCGGAGGAAATATTGTCTCATTTTCTACACTGAAATTAAATTATAAGGAATGAAGCTAATTTCAACCTATGTTTCGCGGTTTATAAAGCGTAAACTGCCCCAAGTTATGTTATATCGGATAACATAAGTTGAAATAAGCTTCATTCCTTAAATAAATCATTGCGCTTGTTTTGTATTTAAAAATAAGGAACCTCAAACAACATTTTATATTATGACAAAATACAATTCAGCAAATAAACAGTTACAACAGCTGTACAAGGACATTCGAAAACTGCGGCACACATGTACATACAATTACTTCAGCTGTTTATGTTGCTGTCCGGCTTTCGTTTTTCACAACATTTTTTGTAGGTTTCAACAATGTCTTTGTTTTGACCCGAAAGGAAACATTATAATTGAGTAAAGATGCGAGGTAATTATGGAATTTTCCGATTTAGTTTAAGCATGTTAAGGTTTGTCACTCGTCAGCGTTTTGGACATGTTTCGTCAAAACTAACTAACTAAAAGTACAGTCATGTATGTTTATATCAAATTAATTTTGATAGCATATTTATGTTAAATATTGCAAATATTACAGTAGAAGAAGAACGTTACTCACAAAATCGTAATGAGACAAAAAAGTTAGAGGATTTAAGCCCTCCATGCGTCTATTTACTCGAGGGTTGTTTTTTTTCTAATGATAGAACTATAAAAAAAATGAGTAATCTGTATTTTTAATTTTTAAAACAAACTTAATGTATTTACTTAAAAAAGTTTGTTTCAAACTTTGTTTATATCAAAGACCTTCAAAATAACATTTTTCATGAAATTGCAGATTTTGACCAATATTTCAAAATTTAGCTCAATAGTCCTAAGTCTTTTCATGATTTGAAATAAAAAGCATTGTTAAATGACAAAAAATAGAAAGAAACAAACACTGATGATTCAATAAAAATATTTAAGCATCAACCCCTTCAAACTCTAGAGGAGGAATCAAACTCTAGAGGTGCGATTAAGTAATTCCAGGGATAAAACATCCACCGAAATATCTAATGTATAATTCAAATAGTTTGATCAAACCATAGTTCGTCAAATAATTTGAAGATACAGGATATCAACAGCCTTGTTAAAAGTTGCTATATTAAGTAAGATTTTGCAATTTCTGTGGTCGATACAGTAAAATAGACAGCAAAATCATGTTGACTGGGATTTTTTATCGTACATTCATTTTAGGTCAGTGATTCTCTATTGTATAGGCCATGGATCCGTCTGTCGATCATTAGAAGGTTGTTTTTGCGACCGTTTTATATGGTTTCCTTACTCTTCTATGGCTTCTGATCCCATTTTTAGCTCACCTGAGCCGATGGCTCAAGTGAGCTTTTCCGATCACATTTTGTCCGTCGTCCGTCCGTCTAGCTGTCTGTCTGTCCGTCTGTAAACTTTTCACATTTTCAACTTCTGCTCAAGAACCACTGGGCCAATTTTAATCAGTTGGTACAAAGCATCCTTGGGTAAAGGGAAATATAAATTGTTAAAATCAAGGGCCAAGTCCCCCCAAAAGGGGAGAAAATCAAGATAAGACTAAAATAGGGGGTCATTAAAAAATCTTCTTCTCAAGATCCACTGGGCCAGAAAATCTTTAACTTAATATATGGAAGCATCCTGGGGAAGTGTACATTCTAAATTGTTCAAATCATGACCCCCAGGGGTAGGGCGGTGCCACAATGGGGAATCAAACTTGAACGAAGAAATAAAAAGGAAATATTTTTAAAAACCTTCTACTCAAGAACCACTGAGCCAGAAAAGCTGAAATTTATGTGGAAGCATCCTGGCGTAGTGTATATTTTAAATTGTTTAAATCGTGATCCCCGGGGATAGGGCGGGGCCACAATGGGGAATCAAACTTTTACATAGAAATGTATGAGAATTTTTTTTTGAAAATCTTCTTCTCAAGAACCACTGAGTCAGAAAAGCTGAAACTTACTAAATAGCATCGTGGGGTAGTGTAGATTCTAAATTGTAAAAAAAATGACCCCTGGGGTTGGGCGGGGCCACAATGGGGAATCAAATTTTACATAGAAATATATAGGAAAAATCTTTTAAATTCTTCTACTCAAGAACCACGGGGCCAGAAAAGCTGATACTTATGTGGAAGCATCCTGGGGTAGTGTAGATTCTGAATTGTTCAAACCGTGACCCCTGAGGGTTGGGTTCGGGCCACAATGGGGAATCAAACTTTTGAAAAGAAATATATGGGAAAAAATCTTCTCAAGAACCACTGAGCCAGAAAAGCTGAAACTTATGTGGAAGCATTGTTAGGTAGTGTAGATTCTAAATTGTAAAAATCATGACACTCGGGCGTAGGGCAGAGCCACAATGGGGAATCAAACTTTTAAATAGCAATATATAGGAAAAATCATTGAAAATCTTCTACTCAAGAACCAATGAGCCAGAAAAGGTGAAACTTAGGTGAAAGTATTCTGGGGTAGTGTAGATTCTAAATTGTTCAAATCAGGATCCCCCCCCCCCTAAGGATTGGGCGGTGCCACAATGGGGATTCAAAGTTTTACAATGGGGAATCAAAGCTTCTTATGGTAGTATAGATTTCAAATTGTCTAAATTATGATCAGTGGGGTAGGGTGGGGTCATAATACGTACGTATTACAAGGGAGAAATCTGGTAAAGAACGGAAATGGTCAAAGCTTCTCAGGTGAGCGATGTGGCCCATGGGCTTCTTTTTGTATGTATACTAGCTCTAACCGCTCTTAATCTATATTTTTTGGTTTTTCCATACTTTTAACTAATCTTAGAAGATGATAGGTGGAAAAGTAATAATTAATTTAAAATATTGTAAAATTACATTTTTTTTGGCTCAATTCAGAATCAGTTACCACAGCAACTATTTTCGCAGCTTTGGTATCAGAAACTGGAGTCTCTTCAATATAGCGCAGTTTCAGATACCTTAAGATGGAATTTTTGTAAACCAACAATTATTAGCCTCATCTTTTCGTCAGTTTGACCGTTTGCGGTAGCTCAGTCAGCAGCGTGCTCGCTTCGTGATGGGAAGGTCCTAAATTCAAATCTCAACAACAACTGACCTAATTCGATAAAAACTGCATAGCAACTCCTCCTTTGGTATATGCTCAGCACTTTGAAGTGAAAGGTGCGGATCCTTCGAATGAGACCTGAAAAACCGAGGCCCCATACGCGTGTCACGGCAGAAAATAAAGACCCCTCAATGCACAATGGCCCAGAGTGCCGAGTAAAGGTCAAATTTGAAAACCTTCACTGGAACATATATGGTGGCGTCTCTATATGAGTGAAATATTCTCGAATTGGACGTCACGGGTAAATCAACCAAAGGTCGGAAAGACAACCTCGAATGTATTAACATCACCGGATGTTCAAAAAATTATACATACCCTGTTTATTCACATATAGGATAGACGGAGTTAGAAGACTCGTTTATATTATATTTTAGGTAATAATTTTATATCATTACTTGAATAAAGTTGTACTTCATATTCCACAGATAAAATGTTTCAATGAATTCACGGATCGTAAAAAGGGGGTTGTTTTGGCGTCTATGTGGGTCGCGGAAATCGCGGATATTTCTTGCATGCGAATACTAGTAATAGCTGGTTTATAGTGCATTCATTTTTTCATTGATAAATCATAAGAGCACGTAGTAGTATTTTATGGTGTAAAAATAGAAGTTAAGAATTTTATCCTTTTATATCTCTTTCGCTCGACAAAAGTTGCCATTTGGAGAGAAAAAAAACAATTTTGTTTTATTGCATAAAAAAATCTTGCTTATTTTTTTTACTATGTACTTTTATTAAGAATGTTCAATCCAAATAGATTAAATTAAAAGTTTAACAAATTGTCGCCACGACCATGTTTGATGTTGATGTAAGTATAATGTCACATAGATAAAATGAAGTTGAATGCACACAATTGCAAGTAATCTTATCATATAGCGTCTGTTACAATAAAACTAGTAATGTATGAAGTATGTGTTAGAAACTGTCTTTCCAATTTAAATTATAGATACTATCGTCAGGTAAACTACAGCCATTCTCCTTTAAAGTTCACTCTTTCCTATGGCTGGAATGTTCCCGCTGGATATCCCAGAGCACCAGAATTATTGGTTGGGACCCGCCCAGATCTTGGGGCTTGTTCCTGTCGACTTCCATATTGTGTCGGTTCCATCATGATATAGGGATTCTGAGTGACATGATTACCTGCAAGAGAATTTTTTTGTGTCTTGACTTGTGAGTGGGTGAAAACTAGGTAAGATGGGTTTTTTGTTAAAGTAGAAAATTGGACAAAGAAGAAAATATTAATTCGTATTCTTATAGGGAAAACGTTTTACGTGAAGAAGTTTTTTTTCTCATAGGCAAAAGAGCTAGATCCCTATAAAGCCTTCATTCACATATTAGCCATCAACGTCCTATCGGATTTACCTTGATAAAGATCATAATATACAAATCGGACATTATCATTAATATCAAATCCATTCTCTTTATACATGTTTAAACTTTCAATGTATTCTCAAGGAATTGCAAGATTTAATTGTTCATGAAGAGCCATTTAAGAAAATGACCACCTAAATTAAACATTCAAATGTTGTTTTAGATAGGAAAACTTCAAATGCATTTCTATCTTTTTTAATAACAAAAAATTACCGTTATACACTAATTCTACCTGTTCCTGGGATTACTACAGCATTAATTGTTCTGTGAGATTGGTCTTGATTTTTCTTCATGGCGCAACAGCACCATACGATAACGCCGACAATTACACCGACCCCAAACATTGATCCATAAGTGATACTAAGCTTGGTATACATTTGTCTAAATATAAAAAATATATAGTTTGATTGTCATATTTCTTTTTCTCATTTATTATTTTGCATTTCATTTTTACCATTAATTATAGAGAGTGTCATCATTCTTGTAATTTTATTCTCAAATAAATCAGATACTTGGCATAACATTTTGGCATTGATTTTTTTTTAATTTCCTTGATAAATTCTTTCCCATATTGCGGACCGGATCAACAATTGTCCAAAGAGACAAATACTGAATCATGTACAAAAGATACAAAAGGTGAAATTGTTTGATGAATTCATTATAATATGGTGACTTTAAATTTAATTTAAAGGTATTTAATGGTATTCGACTATTTTTCCAAATATCACGAAGGGTGAATATTCATCTCCTATTCTTGACCTACCAGTCTTCCGAGCTGAATGTGCGTATAGAATTATTTATTATACTTCTGTTAAAATGTTTCCTATATAAAGTTCAGAAGGTAAAATAACTATTCTCCATAGTGTGAAAATTTCCCCGCATAGAAAGCTATACCCCGGGGTATAGTTTTTGCTACCCATCCCTTGGAAAATTTTCATGCAATTTTTGACGCCAATTTTAATTTTCAACGTTAAATCCATAGCTTGATGATGTCATTTTTTTCGTCCAAATTTTGTGCAGACGATTTCTCAGAGATGCATGGACGGATTTCTTTGAAATTTTCAGAGACGATGTATCATGATCTAAACTTGATCCACTTTTTTTAATTTTTGAAAAATCACTTCCGGTCGGAAGTTATCGACCTTTAATCGAATTTTTAGTGACCATTTTGTCGACACAAAAACTCAAAAACGACAAAAGCTAGAATGTTGTCATTTTCAGGACTAATAGATGACATGTAGTAGTTTTGCACCTATACTTTCAAATTTTCGTCATTGCTTCCGGTCGATACCGGAAGCGAATTTAAAAAAACGCAATTTTTCAACTTTTTTGTTTTCCAATATTTTTCTTTGATATTAGACATCTTAAAAGTGACTCTCTTGCGAATGCGAAATATGTAATTTGTTTTAGAATCAAAAAAGGCAATCTCGAGATTTTCGTATTTAAAAATTTGAAGCGGTGTTTTCAATGGGTGAATGGTTAGAGCATCGGATTGTCACGCGGGCGACCCGGGTTCGCTCCCCCGAATGTCCAATTTTTTTTATCACTTTTTCTGCAAGATTTTTCGTTTTTTACTTCAGAATCGGACGGAAGACCCACTCGTTGCTCGCAACGAGATCGTATCTAGTTCTTATTATTTTTTTCTCCCAGATTTTGTGCACGCAATTTCTCGAAAACGGCTGGTTAGATTTTTATGAAACTTTCAGGTCTGATAGAACATATTGAAAACTTGATGCATTTTTTTTTCATTTTGAGGACTTCACTTCCGGTTCGAAATTTTCGCAATTATGTGATTTTTAAGGGTCATTTTGTCCGTCACTCTTCTTAAAAAACGCTCATCACAAAAAGATAAAACCTTGTATGAAAGATAGAGCAACAAATGTAGATTTGCATTGTGTTGTTAACTATTAAGTACTGCACGTTAACGCTCGGTATGGTCTGAAAAAAGCAATATTGAGCGTTTCAAAATTTCTTCTACTTTTTCTAATATATTGTTTTACTTGTAAATATTTTGTTAAAACATATAGAACAAAAGTTGTGAAGAATTCTAAGATCTTTCAATTGATATCTCGAAAAAAAGGCTGACCCCTAAAAAAAGGGATCTAGAGGGGCCCAAAGTTTTTAATTGATATCTCAAAAAGTATTGAGAATTTGTAATATGTCAAAGAAGCAAAAATGATCAAAATGCCAAGCTTAATCTATTTGTGTCGTCAAAATGCGTCCGACATCGTCACTTCCGGTCAAACCAGAAGTAGTCAAAAACGAATATTTTTGCCGTTCTTGTCATGTTTATGGGTAACATATGTCTCTAGGAGCATAAAAATTAATTTTCCGTCCGTCATCATCACTTCTGGTTAAACTGGAAGTAGCAAAAATTTGCATATTTTTGCATTAATTAACAAAGGTTTAGAGGATTCAAACCATTTTTAGGCATTATTTTTCATTTTTGTTTAAAATGAAATCTACTTCCGGTCAAACAGGACGGAAGACCTACTCGTTGCTTTGCAACGAGCTCGGCTCTAATTAGGGTCTTCCGTCTCCAACGGAAGACCCTTCTATTATTCTATTGTTTCTTTTTCACTTTTATTATTATTAAGGTCTTCCGTTTCCAACGGAAGACCTTATTGTTTTCGTTCGGTTTCTTTTTCTCTATTTTTAAGGTCTTCCGTCTCCAACGGAAGACCTTCTTATTATTCTTCGGTTTCTTTTTACCTATTATTAAGGTCTTCCGTCTTCAGCGGAAGACCTTACTGTTATTCTTAGGTTTCTTTTCCACTATTTTTATTATTATTGTTTTTTTTCTTACCGATTTTGTACGCAAGATTTCTCGAGAACGGCTTGATCGATTTTCATGAAACTTTAAGGTCTGATAGAACATCAAAAAATCTAGATATATATTTTTTTATTTTGATGACGTCACTTCCGGTTCCAAGATTTTCTGCGATTTAGTGATTTTTAGAGGGTCACTTTGTCCGGCAGTTTTCTCAAAAAGCACTTAACACAGAAGCATGAAATTTTCAGTGATGCTAGAGCAACCTTTGGAGATGTGCACTAAGTATATCACAACTACCGGAAGTACGAAGTGTCGACGCTCGCTATGGCCCGAAAATAGTCCTACCAAGAATTTCAAAATTTTTAACACCATTTCTACGATAACTTTTTACCTAGAAATATTTTGTTAAAACATGTAGAACAAAAGAAGTGTAGAATTGCATGATCTTTCAAATGATATCCAAGAAAAAGGGCTGGCCCCTAAAATAAAGGATCCAGAGGGGCCAAAACGTTTTATCTGATATCTCAAAAAGTGTTGACAATTTGTTATGCATCATAGAAGGGAAGTTGTTCAAAATAATAAATAGCAGAGGCAGAGATCATTTAAAGTCGTTAAAATACCGTCACTTCCGGTCAGGCCGGAAGTATTTGTAAATGGCTCGTTTTTTGCACTCATAACCGTAAATGTCTATCAATCTCGATATCATCTTCTTCAGAATTAGACGGAAGACTTATTTGTTGCTTTGCAACAAGCTCGTCTAGTAAGAAATAACTTCTATCACCTTTCTGAGCATTAATCTCTTGCAATACCACTATTTATTCTGACTTTTAACCTTGTAAGTAGAGGCTCAATTTACCAAACAAATGACCTTGACCTTTGACCTTGACCTTTGTCATTTGACCTTAAACTTTGACATTTGACCTTGACCTTTAAAGTTAATTCAAAATTCATATCCAAGCTTTAAAATACAAAACTCGCTTATTTATTATTCAACACCCACCCCCCTTTTTATTAAACCAGAGTAACCTAGATTTCACCTCTTGAACTCATACGCCATCCGGTATCCACATAAAACTGCGGAAACATGTAGAAGAGACCTCAAAGAAAGTGTATTTAAAGTTTTACAGTGATCCTGCACATTATATAGAAGTTATAAATTTTCTCGGCAATAGAAAAAAAAAAAAACTGGAACGACGCATCAGCAACGTAGAATTTTTTTTTTAACTCATGCCAAATTTCTGATTGACTTGTAATATTCAGGAACATGTAGAAGAGACCTCAAAGAAAGTGTATTTAAAGTTTTACAGTGATCCTGCTCATTATATAGAAGTTATAAATTTTCTCGGAAATTGAAAAAAAAAAAATTCAAACCTGGAACGACGCATCAGCAACGTAGAATATTTTTTGAAAACTCATGCTAAATTTCTGATTGACTTGTAATATTCAGGAACATGTAGAACAGATCACAGCAATATCTTCTGTGTAGTTTCACGGCCAGATTTTATAGGAAACAGAAATTATGAATTTTTACGGCATGAACATCTCATTTTTCGTGATGGAAATTTCCCGTGCAAATGATAAAACATGTCATAAAAAGCTTTTGTAGCCCTTTTTTTTTTTTTAATGTTTAAGTTGCACTAAATTCTACTAATATGATATGATATTTTAATACCGAACATCTTTCAATTTGCTTTCCTGGGGAGTAAATGCAATGTTTGTTTACATTTGAGCAATACACAGAAATACGCGGAAATAGCGGTTCTCGGTATAATAAGTATAATGTACCCTTACCATGTTGTGTTTCCCATTCAGAAATAAATGTTTACCATTAAATAAATCATTTAATCTTGATAAATGATTGTTCACACATAAATTCACAGTGATTTCGCAGTGATTCATGTAAATTCGAAATGTGTGTCAAGTAGCGAACCCGACTTTCGCAGATTTTATTCTCATGTAAACAAACCGGCCAGCCTGTCCAGCTCTTCTTGTAGACATGAATTAAACAACATTTCCTGATATATTTAAAACAGAAAGCAAGTGCAGAATATTTTTTTATTAAACAACTTCTCATTATACACCAATCAGGTAAAGCAGCAATCTTTTCTGTCCGCGCAATCTTGTGCCACAGCTAGCATTATTAAGGTCTTCCGTCTTCAGCGGAAGACCTTACTGTTATTCTTAGGTTTCTTTTCCACTATTTTTATTATTATTGTTTTTTTTCTTACCGATTTTGTACGCGCGATTTCTCGAGAACGGCTCGATCGATTTTCATGAAACTTTCAGGTCTGATAGAACATTAAAAAATCTAGATATATATTTTTTTATTTTGATGACGTCACTTCCGGTTCGGAGATTTCTGCGATTTAGTGATTTTTAGAGGGTCACTTTGTCCGGCAGTTTTCTCAAAAAGCACTTAACACAGAAGCATGAAATTTTCAGTGATGCTAGAGCAACCTTTGGAGATGTGCACTAAGTATATCACAACTACCGGAAGTACGAAGTGTCGACGCTCGCTATGGCCCGAAAATAGTCCTACCAAGAATTTCAAAATTTTTAACACCATTTCTACGATAACTTTTTACCTAGAAATATTTTGTTAAAACATGTAGAACAAAAGAAGTGTAGAATTGCATGATCTTTCAAATGATATCCAAGAAAAAGGGCTGGCCCCTAAAATAAAGGATCCAGAGGGGCCAAAACGTTTTATCTGATATCTCAAAAAGTGTTGACAATTTGTTATGCATCATAGAAGGGAAGTTGTTCAAAATAATAAATAGCAGAGGCAGAGATCATTTAAAGTCGTTAAAATACCGTCACTTCCGGTCAGGCCGGAAGTATTTGTAAATGGCTCGTTTTTTGCACTCATAACCGTAAATGTCTATCAATCTCGATATCATCTTCTTCAGAATTAGACGGAAGACTTATTTGTTGCTTTGCAACAAGCTCGTCTAGTAAGAAATAACTTCTATCACCTTTCTGAGCATTAATCTCTTGCAATACTTTTACTATTTATTTTGACTTTTAACCTTGTAAGTAGAGGCTCAATTTACCAAAACAAATGACCTTTTTTTCTTTGACCTTGACCTTTGTCATTTGACCTTGACCTTTTGACCTTGACCTTTAAAGTTAATTCAAAATTCATATCCAAGCTTTAAAATTTTCAAAACTCGAAGCTTATTTATTATTCAACACCCATTTTTTGAGAGATTTTATTAAACCAGAGTAACCTAGATTTCACCTCTTGAACTTTTATATGATATCAAAACGAAAAAAGTGCTGACAAGATCTCATACGCCATCCGGTATCCACATAAAACTGCGGAAACATGTAGAATATTTTGAGACCTCAAAGAAAGTGTATTTAAAGTTTTACAGTGATATGCACATTATATAGAAGTTATAAATTTTCTCGGCAATAGAAAAAAAAACTGGAACGACGCATCAGCAACGTAGAATTTTTTTTTTAACTCAAATAAGGGGCTGAGCCAAATTTCTGATTGACTTTTAGTAATATTTTGTTATACATTACTGGAAAAATGTAGAAGACACCTCAATGAAAGTGTATTTAAAGTTTTACAGTGATCCTGCTCATTATATAGAAGTTATAAATTTTCTCGGCAATTGAAAAAAAAAAAATTACAAACCTTTTTAGGTGTTCGACGCATCAGCAACGTAGAATTTGATTTTGGAAATGCTACATGCTAAATTTCTGATTGACTTGTAATATTCAGGAACATTGTAGAACATTCACAGCCATATCTTCTGTGTAGTTTTACGGCCAGATTTTATAGGAAACAGAAATTATGAATTTTTACGGCATGAACATCTATGAAAATTTTTCGTGATGGAAATTTCCCGTGCAAATGATTAAACATGTCATAAAAAGCTTTTCTCGCCCATTTTTTTTTTTTAATGTTTAAGTTGCACTAAATTCTACTAATATGATATGATATTTTAATACCGAACATCTTTTAATTTGCTTTCCTGGGGAGTAAATGCAATGTTTGTTTACATTTGAGCAAATACACAGAAATACTGCGAAAATAGCGGTTCTCGGTATAATCAGTATAATGTACCCTTACCATGTTGTGTTTCCCATTCAGAAATAAATGTTTACCATTAAATAAATCATTTAATCTTGATACAATGATTGTTCACACATAATATTCACAGTGATTTCGCAGTGATTCATGTAAATTCGAAATGTGTGTCAAATTAGGAACCCGACTTTCGCAGATTTTATTCTCATGTAAACAATTTTGACCGGCCAGCCTGTCCAGCTCTTCTTGTAGACATGAATTAAACAACATTTCCTGATATATTTAAAACAGAAAGCAAGTGCAGAATATTTTTATGCAACCTTTTTTTTCGCTAAACGTCCCCATTAGGGAGTTGAAAGGTCAAAAAAAAAAGAATCTCTGAATTTGTTGAACAAAAAGCGTTCAAAATCCTAAGTGCTTTAAGATAAACAAAAAGGGGCTTCTCATTATACACCAATCAGGTAAAGCAGCAATCTTTTCTTATTCCTGCGCAAAAATCTTGTGCCACAGCTAGCATGTATATATGTCTTCCGTCTATCAGCGGAAGAGCCTGCTACTTGATTATTCTTAGAAAGTTTCTTTTCCAATATTTTTAAAATATTATTGTTTTTTTTCTTACCGATTTTGTACGGCAAATATTTCTTTTGAGAATAACGGCTCTGATCGATTTTCATGAAACTTTAAGGATATATAAGATGAAATCAAAAAATCACTCAAATAAGGGGCTGAGATATATATTTTTTTGTTATTTTGAAGAAAAATGTCACTTCCGGTTTTTAGTTTTTATGCGATTTAGTGATTTTTAGGGGTCACTTTGTCCGGCAGTTTTCTCAAAAAGCACTTAACACAGAAGCATGAAATTTTCAGTGATGCTAGAGCAACCTTTGGATGTGCACTAAGTATATCACAACTCCGGAAGTAGAAGTGTCGACGCTTATGGCAAAATAGTGAACCAAGAATTTCAAAATTTTTAACACCATTTCTACAATAACTTTTTACCTAGAAATATTTTGTTGCGAAACATCTAGAACAAAAGAATAGTTGTAGAACAAAAAGCGTTGCAAAATCCTATCTTTCAAATGAAATCCAAGAAAAAGGGCTGGCCCCTAAAATAAGGGGCTGAGGGGCCAAAACGTTTTATCTGATATCTCTTTAAGTGTTGACAATTTGTTATACATTTTAGAAGCAAAAGTTTATTCAAAATGATAAATAGTATATTATGATTTTTAAAGTCGTATATTAATAACCGTAGGGACTTCCGGTCCAGGCTAAATCGTTGAAATTTGAAATGAGCTCGTTTTTTGCACTCATGTTGAACCGTAGAATGTTATCATGTATCTCAATATCATCTTCTTTTTTCAGATTTAGGGACGGAAGACTTATTATTTGCTTTGCAACAAGCTCGTCTAGTTATTATTATTATTCTTACCAATTTTGTGCACGCGATTTCTGGTAAACTACTGGGCCGATTCTCATGAAACTTTCACATCTGATAAGTACTGATCTGAACCTTATTGGAAATTTTTTTGGTTGATGACGTCACTTCCGGTCGTGAGTTATATACAATTTCCTGATTTTAAAATGCAATTTTGTCTGAACTTAGTAGCGAAAACTGCTTAAGATATGAACAGGAGACTTATTTGAGATGATAGTTCATGACTTATAGCGTTGCAGAATCGCCTTGCCGTGCGTCGTCAATACTTCCGGTCGATACCGGAAGCGAATTTAAAAATCGCAATTTTTCAACTTTTCTTTTTTAATATTTTTGTTTTAGAATTGAATAGAGACCCTCTTGCAGAAGCCAAATATGTAATTTGTTTGAAAATCGAAAAAGCCAATCTCGAGATATAAGCATTTGAAAACGCGAAGCGGCGATCCCAATGGCCGAATGGTTAGCGCGTTGGATTGTCACGCGGGCGACCCGGGTTCGATCCCCCGTGTGACCAAAAAATTTTATCATTTTTTCCTGCTTGATTTTTCGATATTTTTTAATTTTAGACCATTTGGAACTATATATTATAAACTTTTAAGCATATATTGCGTAATTAGGGGTCACAAGGGGCCAGAATGTCAAATCTTTAACGCTTTATATCTCGAAAAGGGGGAATATTTTGATAAGCAATATTGAACAAAAGATGGCTAGAATAATGTTCTAAACAATATGCATACTTTGAATTTTTGTAAAACGGCCCCATTAAGGACTTGTAGGAGTGGCCCCTAAATATTTCCATTTAGCATATCTCCACAACGAATAGAATTCTCTGAATAAGTATTGAACAAAAAATCTTCCAAATTACAAGACCTTTCATTTGATATCAGAAAAAAGGGCTGACCCCTCAAATTAGGGGCTCAGAGGGGCCAAAAGTCTTTTATCTATAACTCTCTTTTGAATAATGTTTTGTTATACATTACTGAAGCAAAAGTATTAATCTAAACGATTTGCAACAATATATCACAAGATTTTGATCATTTGTTACGTAATTTGGGGTCAGAAGGGGCCAGAATATCAAATCTTTGATGCTTTATATATCGAAAAGGGGGAATATTTTGATAAGTAACATTGAACAAAAGATGGTCAGAATAATGTTCTAAACAATATGCATACTTTGAATTTTTGTAAAACGGCCCCATTAAGGACTTGTAGGAGTGGCCCCTAAATATTTCTATGTAGCATATCTCCACAACAAATAGAAATCTCTGAATAAGTGTTGAACAAAAAAGCTTCAAAATCACAAGACCTTTCATTTGATATCAAGAAAAAGGGGCTGACCCCTCAAATTAGGGGCTCAGAGGGGCCAAAAGTCTTTTATCTATAACTCTCTATTGATCAATATTTTGTTATACATTACTGAAGCAAAAGTATTTATCTTAACGATTGGCAACAATATATGATACAATTTTGATCATATGTTACGTAATTAGGGGTCACAAGGGGCCAGAATGTCAAATCTTTGACGCTTTATATCTCGAAAAGGGAAAATATTTTGATAAGCAATACTGAACAAAAGTTGGTCAGAATAATATTCTAAACAATATGCATACTTTGAATTTTTGTAAAACGGCCCCATTAAGGACTTGTAGGAGTGGCCCCTAAATATTTCTATTTAGCATATCTCCACAACGAATAGAAATCTCTGAATAAGTGTTGAACAAAAAATCTTCAAAATCACAAGACCTTTCATTTGATATCAAGAAAAAGGGGCTGACCCCTCAAATTAGGGGCTCAGAGGGGCCAAAAGTCTTTTATCTATAACTCTCTATTGATCAATATTTTGTTATACATTACTGAAGCAAAAGTATTTATCTTAACAATTGGCAACAATATATGATACAATTTTGATCATATGTTACGTAATTAGGGGTCACAAGGGGCCAGAATGTCAAATCTTTGACGCTTTATATCTCAAAAAGGGAGAATATTTTGATAAGCAATATTGAACAAAAAATGGTCAGAATAATATTCTAAACAATATGCATACTTTGAATTTTTGTAAAACGGCCCCATAAAGGACTTGTAGGAGCGGCCCCTAAATATTTCTATGTAGCATATCTCCACAACGAATAGAAATCTCTGAATAAGTGTTGAACAAAAAAGCTTCAAAATCACAAGACCTTTCATTTGATATCAAGAAAAAGGGGCTGACCCCTCAAATTAGGGGCTCAGAGGGGCCAAAAGTCTTTTATATATAACTCTGTAATGATCAATATTTTGTTATACATTACTGAAGCAAAATTATTCATCTTAACGATTTGCAACAATAAATGACAAAATTTTGATCATATGTTACGTAATTAGGGGTCACAAGGGGCCAGAATGTCAAATCTTGAACGCTTTATATCTCGAAAAGGGCGAATATTTTGATAAGCAATATTGAACAAAAGATGGTCAGAATAATGTTCTAAACAATATGCATACTTTGAATTTTTGTAAAACGGCCCCATTAAGGACTTGTAGGAGTGGCCCCTAAATATTTCTATTTAGCATATCTCCACAACGAATAGAAATCTCTGACTTAATGTTCAACAAAAATCTTTAAAATCACAAGACCTTTCATTTGATATCAAGAAAATGGGGCTGACCCCGCAAATTAGGGGTTCAAAGGGTCCAAAAGTCTTTTATCTATAAGTGTCTAATGATCAATATTTTTTATAAGTATCCATCATGAGAAGCACAGATATTCATCCTAACGATTTGCAACAATATCTTATAAAATTTTGATCATATGTTACGTAATAAGTGGTTGCAAGGGGCCAAAATGATATATTTTTATGCATTACGTTTCGAAAAGAGGGAGTATTTTTATAAGCCATATTGAACAAAAGATGCTCAGAATATCGTGATAAAATCAGAAACATTAAATTTAATGAAGGAAAACTTAATGTCATTCTTTTATAATGAATATCTCAGTCAAAATCACATCTCATCTTATCGAGAAATTCAACGGAAGACCTACTCGTTGCTCGCAACGAGATCTCATCTAGTTATTATTATTATTCTTCCAACCGATTTTGTGCACGCGATTTCTCAGAAACGGCTCAACCGATTTACGTAAAATTTTCATATGTAATAGCTAATAAATCGATCTTGATAGGTTTTTAATCGATTTTATGACGTCACTTCCGGTCGTGAGATATGGGGAATTTTCTGATTTTAAAATGCAATTTTGTCTTGATTTAGTAGCGAAAACTGCTTAAGATATGAACTGAAGATTAATTGGATATGATAGTTCATGATTTATAGCGTTGCAGAATCGCCTTTTCGTGCGCCGTCAGTACTTCCGGTCGATACCGGAAGCGAATTTAAAAAACGCAATTTTTCAACTTTTCTTTTTTAATATTTTTGTTTTTGATTTGAATAGAGACCCTTTAGGAGAAGCCAAATATGTAATTTGTTTGAAAATCGAAAAATCCAATCTCGAGATATTTGCATTTGAAAACGCGAAGCGGCGATCCCAATGGCTAAATGGTTAGCGCGTTGGATTGTCACGCGGGCGACCCGGGTTCGATCCCCCATATGACCAAAAAATTTTATCATTTTTTCTGCTCGAATTTTCGATATTATTTAATTTTAGACCATTTGGAACAATATATTATAAACTTTTAAGCATATATTGCGTAATTAGGGGTCACGAAGGGCCAGAATGTCAAATCTTTGACGCTTTATATCTCGAAAAAAGGGGACATTTTGATAAACAATATTGAACAAAAGATGATCAGAATTATGTTCTAAACAATATGCATACTTTGAATTTTTGTAAAACGGCCCCATCAAGGACTCTTAAGGGTGGCCCCTAAATATTTCAATTTAGCATATCTCCAAAACGAGTAGAAATCTCTGAATAAGTGTTGAACAAAAAATCTTCAAAATTATAAGACCTTTCATTTGATATCAAGAAAAAGGGGCTGACTCCTCAAATTAGGGGCTCAGAGGGGCCAGAAGTCTTTCATCTTTAACTCTTTAATGATCAATATTTTGTGAAACATTACAGAAGCAAAGTTGTTCATATTAACGATTTGCAACAATATATTACAAAATTTTGATCATATGTTATGTAATTAGGGATCACAAGGGGCCCGATTGTCAAATCTTTGACGCTTTATATCTCGAAAAAGGGGAATATTTTGATAAGCAACACTGAATAAAATATAGTCAGAATAATGTTCTTGAACAATATGCATACTTTGAATTTTTGTAAAATGGCCCCATTAAGGACTTGGAATGATGGCCCCTAAATATTTCTATTTAGCAAATCTCCACAACAAATAGAAATGTCACAATAAGTGTTGAACAAAAAATCTTCAAAATCATAAGACCTTTTATTTGATATAAAGAAAAAGGGGCTGACCCCTCAAATTAGGGGCTCAGAAGGGCCAAAAGTCTTTTATCTATAACTCTCTAATGATCAATATTCTGTTATACATTACTGAAGCAAAAGTATTTATCTTAACGATTTGCAACAATATATGATACAATTTTGATCATATGTTACGTAATTAGGGGTCAGAAGGGGCCAGAATATCAAATATTTGATGCTTTATATCTCGAAAATGGGGAATATTTTGATAAGCAATATTGAACAAAAGATGGCCAGAATAATGTTTTAAACAATATGCATACTTTGAATTTTTGTAAAATGGCCCCATTAAGGACTTGTAGGGATGGCCCCTAAATATTTCTATTTAGCAAATCTCCACAACGAATAGAAATGTCTGAAAAAGTGTTGAACAAAAAATCTTCAAAATCATAAGAACTTTCATTTGATATCAAGAAAAAGGGGCTGACCCCTCAAATTAGGGGCTCAGAGGGGCCAAAATTCTTTTCTCTATAACTCTCTAATGATCAATATTCTATTATACATTACTGAAGCAAAAGTATTTATCTTAACGATTTGCAACAATATATGATACAATTTTGATCATATGTTACGTAATTAGGGGTCAGAAGGGGCCAGAATATCAAATATTTGATGCTTTATATCTCGAAAATGGGGAATATTTTGATAAGCAATATTGAACAAAAGATGGCCAGAATAATGTTTTAAACAATATTCATACTTTGAATTTTTGTAAAACGGCCCCATTAAGGACTTGTAGGAGTGGCCCCTAAATATTTCCGTTTAGCATATCTCCACAACGAATAGAAATCTCTGAATAAGTGTTGAACAAAAAAACTTCAAAATCATAGGAATTTTCATTTGATATCAAGAAAAAGGGGCTGACCCCTCAACTTAGAGGCTCAGAGGGGCCAAAAGTCTTTTATCTATAACTCTTTAATGATCAATATTTTGTTATATATTACTGGGGCAAAATTATTCATCATAACGATTTTCATCAATATATGATAACATTCTGATCATATGTTACGTAATTAGGGGTTGCAAGGGACAAAATGCTGCATTTTTTATGCTTTACGTCTAAAAAAGGGGGAGTATTTTTATCAGCCTTATTGAACAAAAGATGTTCAGAATTCCATGATAAAAATGAGAAATTTCAAATTTAATGAAGGAAAACTTAAAGTCATTCTCTTTTATCTCAGTCAAAATCACATCTCATCTTACCTAGAAATTCAACGGGAGACCTACTCGTTGCTCGCAACGAGATCTCATCTAGTTATTCTTCCTTTTTTTTTCTTACAATTTTTGTGCAGAAGATTTCTCAGAGATGAATGGACGGATTTCTCTGAAACTTTCAGAGATGATGTATCATGATCTAAACCTGATCCGTATTTTTTAATTTTTGAAAAATCACTTCCGGTCGGAAGTTATCGCCCTTTAATCGAATTTTTAGTGACCATTTTGTCGACACAAAAACTCCAAAACGACAAAAGCTAGAGAGCTGAAATTTTCAGTGAAAATAGACGACATGTTGTAGTTGTGCACCTATATTTTCAAATCTTCTGGAAGTGCCTAGTATGGAAGCTCGGTAGGGGTCAAAATTTAGGACACGAATCATGAGTGATTTTTTGAGACGTTTTGCATCATATCTTTTAAAGTATAATTATTTTGTTAAAACATACAGAGCAATATTTGTTCAGAATGACAAGATCTTTAATATGATATCAAGAAAAAAGTGCTGACTCATCACAATAGGGGCCAAAAGGGGCTAAAAGTCTTTTTTCGATAACTCTTTAACAGTCAATATTTTGTTATACATTACTGAAGCAAAAATGTTTATTTCAACAATCTACAACTGCACATTATGATTTTAATGTCGTATATTAAATAATTAGGGGCCACAAGGGGCCGGAATGCTAAATCTTTGACGCTTTATATCTCAATAGTGAGAATTATTTTGATAAGTAACATTGAACAAAAGATGTTCAAAATAATGTTCTGAACAATATGTTACCTTTCATTTTTCGCTAAACGTCCCCATTAGGGAGTTAAAGGGTTGGTCCCTAAATATTTCTGATGCAAATAACCCGAAAATGAAAAAGAATTTCTGAATAGTTGTAGAACAAAAAGTGTTTAAAATCATGAGAGGTTTAAGGTAAAATCAAGAAAAAGGGGCTGGACACCCAAATTAAGGGCCGAGAGGGGTCAAAAGTCTTCAAACAATAACTCTTTAGCAGGCAATATTTTGTTACACATTACTGAAGCAAATATGTTTATCTTTACAATCTACAGCTATATATTATAATTTTAATGCCGTATGTTACATAATAAGGGGCCATAAGGGGCCAAAAT
This sequence comes from Saccostrea cuccullata, assembly GCF_032062105.1. NCBI lineage: Eukaryota > Metazoa > Mollusca > Bivalvia > Ostreida > Ostreidae > Saccostrea > Saccostrea cuccullata. The sequence goes on along the minus strand of NW_026921648.1, from coordinate 7,827 downwards.
GCTAAATCTTTGATGCTTTATATCTCAAAACTGGGAGATATTTTGATAAGTAATATTGAACAAAAGATGTTCAAAATCATGTTCTGAATAATATGTAATCTTTCATTTTTCGCTAATCGTCCCTTTTAAGGAGTTGAAGGGTTGGCCCCTAAATATTTCTTATGCAAATAACCCGAAAATGAAAAAGAATTTCTGAATAGTTGTAGAACAAAAAGTGTTCAAAATCATAAGAGGTTTATGGTAAAATCAAGAAAAAGGGTCTGGACACTCAAATTAAGGGCTGAGAGGGACCTAAAGTCTTCAATCAATAACTCTTTAGCAGACAATATTTTGTTACACATTACTGAGACAAAAATGTTTATCTCAACAATCTACAGCTATATATTATGATTTAAATGTCGTATGTTACATAATAAGGGGCCATAAGGGGCCAAAATGCTAAATCTTTCACGCTCTATATCTCAAAAGTTGGAGATATTTTGATAAGTGATATTGAACAAAAGATGTTCAAAATCATGTTTTGAACAATATGCAACCTTTCGTTTTTCGCTAAACCGCCCCATTAAGGAGTTGAAGGGTTGACCCCTAAATATTTCTTTTGCAAATAACTCGAAAACGAAAAAGAATCTCTGAATAGTTGTAGAACAAAAAGTGATCAAAATCATGAGAGCTTTAAGATGATATGAGGAAAAACAGGTCTGATCCCTTAATATTAAAGGCCGTGAGGGGCCAAAAGTCGATTTTTTGTCTTTAATGTTCAATGTCCTAATACAGATTATGGAAAATTATTATTTTAAAATGAAAATCTCAATCAAAATCTTATCTCATCTCATCGAGAATTGGACGGAAGACCCACTCGTTGCTCGCAACGAGATCGTATCTAGTTATTATTCTTTTTTTTTTCTTACCGATTTTGTACACGTTATTTCTCAAAAACGGCTAGATGGATTTCCATGAAACTTTCAGGACTTATGTAACATAAATTGAACCTTATGCATTTTTTTTTCGATTTGATGACGTCACTTCTGGTTTGGAGATATTGTCAATTTTATGATTTAGGAAGGGTCAGGTTGTCTCCAGACTTTCTCAATAATACTCAAGATAGAATCATGAAACTTTGAGGTATGATAGACCAAAGTCTTTAAATATGTATAAAGTATTTTATTTTTTTCGGAAGTGCCGCACGTCGGCGCTCGCTATGGCCCGAAAAGGGACGTATCGCGATTTCAAAATTTTTTACACCTTTTCTAGAATTTCTTTTTACCTGGAAATATTTTATTAAAACATATAGTACAAAAGAAGTGTAGAATTTCAAGATCTTCCAAATGATATCTTGTGGTTTGTACCCGAAAACACATATTGATTTTTCATTTCTTGCACACAAACTTAAGTTACATCTAAAGTTAACCCCGAGGTAATGTGACAACGGTTTATTAACACTTATAATACAATAAACAACTGTATGCCGATTGGGTCCTGGCCCGGGGGGTAAGACTCACCAACTTCTCACGTCTTGTCTCTTGGTCATCGTCGTGGAGAAAGAGGCCCGTGCAACTGTCCCACCATCTGACGTCACCTTGTCAGTAGGTCGTACCACGGGACAGTCGCACAGATACTACCCCCCCCCCCCCCCGTTTTCTTTAATAGGCGTAGGTCCTCACTGGGGAAATGGGGTCTGGTACCATCTCCAGCGATGGGGCGCTAATAACGCCCGCCCGGGCAGGCTGCCCATGAACAATAAAGGCCGGGGCAAGCCCCAGATAATGCACACTCAGGAGAATTCCTGAGTAAAGGGCATCCGGGATTGCTCCCATCGCACTCAAAGCCCTAAGTCCGGGATAATTCCTGGATATTAAGAATACTGAATGCAGGGGTGAGTCCAGGTCTCTGACCTGCTCACCACTCCTGCACCACGGAGGTCAGCGAGAAAGACAATAGGTGTCATGACTGTGTACCCCGAGTTAATTACTGGTAAACATCAATGGCTTTGATGTTCTTTCAGAATCGTATTAGGGTTTTGAAAACCGATTCTTTCAATCTAATCAATGTATCAAAAATCAAATTGACAGATTAGTATTGTGCATAATGACTTTCGATATCTATCTATCTATGCATAACGATTATTTTGATATCCATTATGTACTTAAAATAATGAAAAGTCGTTTTAATACGATAATAAAATACTTTGTAGCACATCTACGGATACAAGTGTTTATATAAAATTAAACTAAAGAAACACAATTTCTTGCAGATATAAATGATTCATTAATTTGTTGTATTTTCAATTTCAAAAATAAATAGATTGATATTTTATTAATAACTTTTTTTCATTATTCATTTATTTTATTTTATTTATTAACTATGAATTTATTCCGCTTCAATCTGTTTTATTCGTTAAATACTGGTTTGACTTTGTACCATTTGTAAAAAAAAAATAAAGAAAGAAAAAAGAGAGAGACAGCAGAGGGTATTGGTGCATTTTGAAATAATTAAGTTTTTTAAATCAATATAATAATTGATTTTAAATAGTAACTAAACAAAAAAAAACCAAAAAAACTTATTAACTGCATGTATTTATGTAATATAAAAACAATCTTTTTTATTTGTAAAATTGACGATGCAAACAAATTAAATAATCAAATACCCGAAAATGGGATTTTTTTGGCTTATTTTATGTAAAACTATTTACGAAAAATATGTGTCAAAGTATTTTTTTAGCATATTAAATCGGCTTTTAATTATTTTACTTCCATGATGGATATCAAAATAATCATCTCATTATGCACAATTTTTACCCGTCAATAGCTTCTTTGATACTTTCATTTTGTTTTGATTGAAAAAAAATCAGTTCTCATACAAAGGGGAAATGTTATTTCATGGAATTATTTTGCATGGTGATGACAATTAGGTCATTTTTCGCCATGGCAAAATATTTCAAGGGCATTGCTATGGAAACCAAGGAAGCACTGTTCAATATTTACCCACCTAAGTCTTTATATAGGACATTCTTTAATATTATATTGATAAAATAAAATTCCATGATAGTGCGTGACCAAGCATTTTTGGTCCTTACAGAGAATTGATCTTTAAATAACTTAATATGTCTCACAATCTGATTTTCTCAAAATACATGTATCTCACATTTCTCAGAAATTTCTCAACATTCCATCTATATCGGACTCTGAATAGTGACTGGAAGTGAGTGTTTTTGTAAGAGACCCCAGATATAGCGAGTGAACATTATTAATCGAAAATGGCGGATAAATTCCTTTTAATGAATCGTATTCATTTTAAGTGACCTCATCAACTTGCTTAAGACACAATGTCATAACATCAGCATTTGAATCAATGATAAATTGGATTTGCTGATTAGGTCATTGTAATAAACTTACGTAATGATGACTTTCAAAGAGATTGCTAATATTCTTGTTTCATCAACTTGTTTGTCAGTAATTTACTTCGATTTAGAAATTGTTCATACGTAAAGCATTCTCTTGCATATCGAATCATCTGAGATATAAAAACTCAAAAATAAAAAATGCAGGTAATGGAGATATATCTCTGCATAAGTAAGGGAAGTTGATGATAGAAAATTTAAAGTCATCACGTTTATCATAGAGCTTAGTTGTTAGATAACCATCAAAGTCTTTTTTTTCAAATAATATAGCGTTTTCATAGTAAAAACGGTAGTGAGTGAAAAATTCTCGAGAGGGATCTTAAACAACATACAATCAATCAAGTAAAATATGCAAATATAAAACAGATATGTCAATCCAATTCAATTTATTCACTCAAAACCATGTAAATGGTAAACGATGTACAAAACATATAAAATATATATACATATTATACAGTGGGTCAAGCAGAAGGTGATAATTAAAGAGAACAGACAATACTAATAATTTTAGAAATAGATGTACATAATTGTTTCATAGAATCAACATCATTTAGGCACACGATTTCACAAAACTTGATGATATTTGGATTACAGCAAAATGTTTGGTTCACATAAACATTCCTCAGTTGGTTCAAAGCACTACATTCTAAGATATAATGATTTATTACATTTTTACCCGTGAAATACTGTAATTTATTCATTGAATAAGAAATGATATCCTGTCACAGTGTGAAAGGATATCAAAATGATATCCTGTCACAGTGTGACGAAAATCAAAAGTGCAGGAAAACTCTCGATTTCCTTTCTCAGAACGAAGATTGTTGTAAAAATATCTGCCTTGACCTAATATAAGATAGGTGGAAATAAATAAACCTTTCTGACAGCGAATAAAACTGTCAAAATTACCAAAAATATATTGTCAAATTCAAGTTTACAGTGTTTTCACCTCACTTAGCTATTACGTCTCAACCGCTCAACTATGACGTCACGAGTCCATGAGTGTATTACAAAAAAGACAGAGGCAAAGGAAAAATCAAAGATTTTTTTTTTTGAAATGTAATAAACAGAAAATTCAATGTTTTGTAGTTGAAAATGGAATTTACATTGTATTTCACTTGTGAGACAGGATATTTTTTATATTTTCACGAGTGCGAAGCCCGAGTGAAAATATCAAAAAATCCTGTCCCACTCGTGAAATAAATTCCATATTCAACAACAAAACATTGAATATCCTCTATATTCATCTCCTATCTGGTTACTACTGCATAAGCTACAAACTTTTTCATTTCTTTGAGTATCATTCCATATACCTGTTTCAATTGGGAGGTGGTGATTTGTGGTTTGAATACCATATATTTTATAAGCCACACCTATCAAACATCTTTTGTACAAATGATATCCATGAGTTTTTCATTTCCTCTTTATCATGTTGTTTACGTAAATACATATATACTATTCTACACAATTTGTTTTCTTTTCCAATCCCAGTATTTTATCATTTTTGAGTAAATATTTACATGTAATGGAAACCTACCAGTTTCTCCATAAATCATATAACTTGGAGTGCTACTTTTCAAATTTAATATATGTTTTAAATAACGTAAATGTACTCGTTCAATAATATCCCATATTTCACAGCCATATATTAATACTGGTAAAACTTCTTTATCAAACAAATCCAATTGACATTCGAAGGGGAGATTAAACTGCCTAATTTTACGTATCACACCATACATTGCCTTTTGTGTTTGTTCACATAGGTGTTTTTCTTGCTTTACACAATGAGCCTGTACGAGAAAATACAATCCCTAAATAATTAAAATATTGGGCTACTTCTATGACACTGCCATTATATGTAAAAATATTCTTTGGCTGTCTACCCTTTGAAAAAATAAGAATTTTTGTTCTCTTAATATTCACATATAACTTCTATTCTTCACAATATGTGCAAAATTCATTTAATGCTCTCTGGAGATCTTCAGCAAGAATTACAGTATCATCGGCATGAAATAAGGTTAATTCCATATACAAAAACAACTCATCCTGTGTGTCAGACGTTGTGGTAAAATAGGAAAGATGTAACTGAAAAGTTGAAATTACATGCTATTTCTAGTATACTGAAATGAATAATAATTAGATGTAATTATATAAAATTTAAAAAAAATGTTCATTTGAAAGCACGTACACTTACTTCCAAAAATGTAATTTTTTGCAGACATTTATAATAACTTTAAGGGTGATGTACAAGCCATATTCGATAAAGTCTGGTGTAAAAAAAGAAATACCAAGAATGCGCTTAATACTTTACCAAACTAGCCCAAAGTTGCTGAAAGTGCTAATGCACTCATTACCTACTGTTAAAGACCAAAATAAGAGATAATAATTAAGTTAATTTTGTTTTAATTAGGAGGAAATTTGTCATGTTAGAACTGCGCAGCTACAGCACTCATGAGATGAAAAATCTTTTTAAAATGATGTCTGTTCGGTTCATAGAAAATATGGCTACAACCATCTATTTTGATTTTTTTTCTTTTCATTATCCATAATTCTTGGAAATTTGATTTTTCATATTGGGGTCTCCTGATGCCATTTGTTCATTACGTCCGCCATTCCTCTGTCACACAGAGTTCAAATAACATTGATTTTAGAACAAATGCCACCATAACAACCATAACAAAAAATTGCTAAGAAATAATCCTTGGGTTATATAACTTTCTACTTTTATTATCGTCTGATTAATGAAAAAACACGATTTAAACCCGACTCCATCAAATTGTTCTGTTTCACTCCTACTAATGTATTCGAAACTTTTTACTTTTCGGTGTTGTGCAAATTATAAAACCCAATGAGTTCAGAGTAGTTTTGGTAGTGGCTCTGGGGAGAGTTAACGAGACTACAGTAAGATAGGGTAAATTATTCACGGAAATGTGGCTTAGGAAGTGACTAGCACCTGGAGACATGGTAAACAGAAAAGTTATGGTGCGTTATAGTTTTTCACTACCATTTAATATCATTCTGTAGAAAGGTACTTCAATCGATCTCTCTTACTTGAATTCATTCAAATCTAAATTATAAGTATTCTATTGATACAATTTTTCTGATGTTTTAAATTTCTTGTTGGACAAATATGGTAGCATAGGAACCGGGAATATATTTTTTGGCGTCAGATTAGTAAAAGAGGAACCAATGTGACTTTAACTGACAAATCTGCTGAATGAGAATTGCATTATGGGTTGCTACGAAAACTACAGGAATTTTACGCTCGATAAATTCTTTTATTGTACTATCGATGAAAACAATGTCAGGTGGATTCTGGCCTAGTTATGTATAAAATGTTTGTCCATTTAAATGCACACGAGAAGCTGCACGTTTTCCTTACCCTTGAAGTGAGTGCTCTGAATTTAGCACTAAATACGTATACATTTTATTAAATATATTTTTTTTAGTTAACGACAAATTAAAAACGCCCGTGACATCTACATAGTTTCTAATCTTTGCATTTCTCTCATAAGAATTTTTTTATTTTGCACTCCACTGACATGATCATAGATTGACCTGTACCAGGTGCTTGAAATAAAATGTAAACATGTATTGGCGTAAACGTATTCAATCATTAATTGGTCAATTGCTTGTGGTTAGATCCTCTGTGCGCATTATCAACAATAGCCATATAAGGCAAGATTTGTAAGTGAAGATGATATTACACATTATTTTTTTACCAGCTTGTCGGTCACTAGTGGCCTTTATTTTTTATTGTTATTTTTACCCCCCCCCCCCCCCCGCCTTAAGCCAACATTTTATGTTGAAAATCATGAAAGTCTTTCAGGAAGGTCTGGAAACATATTATTTTTTCACAGGACATGTTTTCAAATGAAACAGACTATAGCAATTTCCTGTTTATTGACAATCTTATCTATAAAACCGGTTCTACCCTATAACCTTTGAATAAATAAAGCTAAACCACGTGTCTTGAATTTAAATTACAATAACTATAGTAGGGGTGTGTTTAAACCTCGACTTTCCTCGTTCATATTATTCCACTGCGCACGTGGTTTACCTATGCATATATCTGTTGTGGATAGATCTGTTTATTTCCATGATTATATTTAATTTTTCATGGAACAAGTATTGATAATTTGTTGGTTTCTTTAAACTCAAAAAAAGATTAAAATTGTCCTAAACCTATGTGTTTACTGCGGGTCTCTTTTCTGTGGAAAGAAGTTATTTTCAATTCGACTCTGCAAGGAGAATGCTTTGCTTTTAATTTGAAAATGTTAAACAATATGCGGTGCATAATACAAATTGTTATTACATGTATTACATTCGAAAAGTTGGAATATATGAATATTTTGTTAAGCAGTTAGATAGAAAAATACTCAGTTATAGGATTTCCTTCAGGCACCTCACATAAACAGCTAGAATGTTTGCGT